>NW_020837946.1:92779489-92860659 GCF_003676395.1 Aethalodelphis obliquidens
TGTGTGTGTGTGTGTGTGTGTGTGTGTGTGTGTGTGTGTGTGTGTGTCTTCTGCTATTTTGTTTGCTTTTGGCCCTTTCTGTGTGTGGGGATTTCCCCTTAATGTATAATTTTAGAGAAAAGGAGAGCCTGAGACCAGATTTTCCCTCAGGAATCAAGGCACAGGCAAAGTGGCCTGGCAGGCTCATGACCTTTAAATCTTCACTAAGAAGAGGTGGTAGTGGAATCCACAAGAGTCCAGCAGCCACAGGGGTGATGTCGGGGCCTGACCATTACTGCTGAAACATCAGCTTCTCAGCACTCAGGGCTGCTTTGTTTGCTGCCCACTCCCAAATCTGCACTTTTGGTCCCCTGTTGGTTCTGTAAGCCCTGCTGTACCCCCAATAAATTAAGATAGCTAGAATTGGTCTCAGGTTCTTGGATCTGAGAGCATCTGCATTCAAGTCCACACCACAATGAGGCCTGTAGGTACAGTGGGAATTTAGGCATTTTTTCTTCTTCTTAGCCAGAGCCCTGATGATGGTTTCACAGTTATTAGGACATAAGAAAATAGAATATAAAGACTGTCAAAATCATTGTTTCTAAAACAGCAAGATAGGACTTCCCTGGTGGTGCAGTGGTTAAGAATCTGCCTGCCAATGCAGGGGACACGGGTCCGATCCCTGGCCCAGGAAGATCCCACATGCCACGGAGCAACTAAACCTGTGCACCACAACTACTGAGCCTGTGCTCTAGAGCCCGCAAGCCACAACTACTGAGCCCATGTGCCACAAATACTGAAGCCTGTGCGCCTAGAAACCGTGCACTGCAACGAAGAGAGTAGCCCCTGCTCGCCGCAACTAGAGAAAGCCCATGTGCAGCAACAAAGGCCCAACGCAGCCGAAAATTTTAAAAAATTAAAAAAAAAAACAGCAAAGGCTTCCCTGGTGGCGCAGTGGTTGAGAGTCCGCCTGCCGATGCAGTGGACGCGGGTTCATGCCCCAGTCCGGGAAGATCCCACATGCCGCGGAGCGGCTGGGCCCGTGAGCCATGGCCGCTGAGCCTGCGCATCTGGAGCCTGTGCTCTGCAACGGGAGAGGCCACAACAGTGAGAGGCCCGCGTACCGCAAAAAAAAAAAATCACCCGGGGAAGAATTCTGCCTACCTTCCCTTACATTCCCTTGGGTTGGGAGTGGAAATATATGTAGTATTATTTCTTTGACCGGCAAATATCTGAGTCCCCTTCCTCTGCTTGGGAAATTCCCCAACATGTGTCTTGGTGGAAAGTAGGGCCTGCATTCCACCACAAAGTTGAATATGCCAGGTGCTCATTATCTGGTCCCCTGGTAACCATGGCACATGAACTAGGCTCAGTCCATGGGGTGCTCCCACCTAGGATGTTGAATCTGAAACAAGCGGCAGAGAGCCAGAGACAGTACAGCGGGTTGGGTGTTCAGTGTCCTGGAGCAGTGACAGAGGCAGTGGCAGCTGCATAGTTAGGCATGAGTTTGGAATGTGGACTCCCTAGACTATGTCAGTTCCTGCCCAGTTTGGATTCTTCGGTCTTCCCAGGGATCAGGGGAGGTCCGTGATACACCTTCGGGAAGTACCTTTTCTGCTTAAGCTAATGTGATAGTTAATTTTATGTCAAAGTGGCTGGGCCACAGCACCCAGATATTTGGTCAAATATTGTTCTGGATGTTTCTGTTAGGGTGTTTTTGGATGAGATTTACATTGAAATCAGTAGACCCTGAGTAAAGAAGATTGTTCTTTCCAGTGTGGGTGGGCCTCATCTAATCAGTTGAAGGCCTGGCTAGCATACAGACCGCTCCCACCACTCCCTTGCCAGCAACACAAAGGAATTCTGTCAGCAAACAGCCACCGGACTTGGGCCTCAGCCTTGGCTTTTCTTTGGGTCTCCATCCTGCTATCACCACCCTGCAGATTTTGGACTTGCCAGCCTCTATAATGGCATGAACCAATTCCTTAAAATAAATCTCTTTCTACATATATACCGGCCCTATTGGTTCTGGTTCTCTGGAGAATCCTAACTAATACAGCTAACCAGAGTGACTTCTATTATTTGCAGTCAGGAATCCTGATCTGCGTATTTTGAAAAATATGCATCCTTAGGGAATTCTAGTATATTATCCACTTTAAGAATTACTTTTTAAATTTAATTCTCTACCTGCTTTATTCCTTACGTATTCCTCTATAGAACATTCTGGAGGAATCCAGGGGCAGTGGATCCACTCATAGAACTTGCCCAACTTGGGAAATAAGTAAGTCCTCCAACCTCTGTGTTATGGTTGATAACAATACCTTCTGTTTTTATCATGACTTTTTAAAACTGTGGTATAAAACATAAAATTTACCATCTCAACCATTTTTTTAAAATTTATTTGTTTATTTATTTTTGGCTGTGTTGGGTCTTCTTTACTGCTGTGCGCAGGCTTTTCTCTAGTTGCAGTGAGCAGGGGCTACTCTTCATTGCGGTGGGCAGGTTTCTCATTGTTGTGGCTTCTCTTGTTGTGGAGCACAGGCTCTAGGCACGCAGGCTTCAGTAGTTGTGGCACGTGGGCTCAGTAGTTGTGGCTCACGGGCTCTAGAGCTCAGGCTCAGTAGTTGTGGCGCACGGGCTTAGTTGCTCCACAGCATGTGGGATCTTCCCGGGTTAGGGCTCAAACCCGTGTCCCGTGCATTGGCAGGCAATTCTTAAACACTGTGCCACCAGGGAAGCCCCTCAACCATTTTTAAGTGTACAGTTCAATAGTGTTAAGTATATTCACATTGTGAAACAGATCTCCAGAACTTTTTCATCTCGTAAATCTGAAACTCTATACCCATTGAACAATAACGCCCTTTTTTCTCCCTCTCCCCAGACCCTATAAACCACTGTTCTACTTTCTGTTTCTATGAATTTGACTACTTCAGCTACCTCATATATAAGTGGAATCATATAATATTGATCTTTTTGCAATTAGTTTATTTCACTTAGCATAATGTCCTCAAGGTTCACCCATATTGTAGCATGTGATGGGAGTGCCTTCCTTTTAAAGGCCTAGTAATATTCCATTGTATATGTATACACCACATTTTGTGTATCTATTAATCCACTGATGGACATTTGGGTTACTTCCACCTCTTGGCTATTGTGAATAGTGCTGCTATGAACATGAGTGTGCAAATACGTCTTCAAGACCCTTCTTTGCATCCTTGTGAAGAAATACCCAGAAATGGTACTACTGGATCATATGGTAGTTCTATTTTTAATTTTTTGAGAAACCTCTATCCTGTCTTTTATAGCAGTCGTACAATTTTATCTACTATGCTTTAAACTCCTCAAAGTGCTTTTATATTTACAGTTTTGTTCTGACAACCCTATGAAGTTCATAGAATATAGATTATTATCTCCATCTTGTAGATGAGGTAGTTGAGGCATACAGAGGTTAAGTGGCTTGCATGATATAACAGCTATTTCATAATAAATTGGCTTCCTAGCCCAATGCACTTGTGACTGACCAGGGACACTCACTCAATCAGAGGTAGGGGGTAGGAATGGCCTACGTGCTGAATCTAAGGAAAGATTTTTTTCAGATTTAACCCCTGACCCTTTCCTAAATAAATGGGGGGAAAAAATCCTTTTAATGAGAGCTGTTACTGATGGGCATGGATTGTACACACGAATGGTACAGAAGTGGGGAAAAAACGCAGAACCACCGTTGCAGATAACACTGTCTCTCCGGGACTCTGCCTTGTTTATGCATGTGTTTATTCGGCTTTCACCCAAATCCTCCTCTAAAGAAAGAGTACCTGCCTGAGGATTGACATAGACCTAATACTTCTCAACACGGGTATTTGGAAATGTAGGAATGATTGGTTTGGTTTTTGCAATGGCTGCCCCCTCTTCCCGGACATTTAGTGAGCAGGGCGGGGAACACTGAAAGTCCTGCAGCACAGGGTGGTCCCCACATAAAGAAAATGGTTCATTCCAAAATGCCAGTGGTGCCCACTTTGAGAAACACAGGCTCAGGACAAGGTCAGTTGTGATGTCAGGGGGAGGTTTAGGGGCTTTTGCTTCAATGGTTCTTCCAGCCACTGCAAATAATTATACAATCTAAGCGGCAACAGCATGCCAGCTACACAAACACAGCCTCAAGCCAGGTCCCCCTGCCACCCCTATTCTTACAGCTCTCCGCCCCTACACCCTCCTGTAAAGAAATTCTAGAGATGCTACTGAGCATGCTCAGAACTCAATCCCCAGAAGTTCTGGAATGTCATTTTGACCGCCAAGTGGTGATTTCCCTTTAAACAGCAACAAAAAGACGATTTTTAAAGGAGCAGTTAGAAACAAAACCCACTTAACTTAAACCCACTTGCCGTTCCAATGGAAACGTGAGACTCCCAGTTTCAGGTCATCTTTTAGACTAAGGGAAAGGAATCCCATCTCCTGCCAGCCTTCTCCTTGGTAAAGACGCTTTTATAAAGAGAAGGCCTCTCCCTGGTTGATGGGTATTTTGCAAATAACAAAATCTTTGAGAAGGTAACACAGCCCTTTTCTGAAATGTGTGTTCCCAGGCTTGGAGCTGGTATTTGTGCCACACTTCCTGCAGCGTTCACTCTGCATCCACTGTGTACAGAGTCTCTAACCTGCACGGTGCTGGCTCTGGGCATCCCGGAGCCTCTGAGCTTGAACAGGTCTAACTCCAAGAGGAAAGAAAGGGAAGAGGGGCAAGGTGCTTGTATGCTCATTAGCATTTCCAATTTCCTCTTTCACTGCTCCTCCTCCTGCCTCAAATCCTGCAGGGCACAATGAACTAATGCTTTGTGATTCATCAGGGCCTGCAGATAACAGAGTATAATTCCCTGCTTCCATATTCCCTTGTCTGTCACACAAAGCAACCTATATTGCTGTCTACAAGGAAAGCTGGCATAAATCTGAAAAATTTAAATATTCATGTAGGGAGTGTTTGCAGAGCTCGATTTCAAGTAACTGTTTTGTCTCCTGTTTTCCTAAAAGGGGGGGGGGGCAGGCAAGGGGGTAGGAGTGGCAGAATCTGACTACTTCAGCCTAACTCTTTCAGAATCGCAGTCAGAAGAGATTGTGAGTTGTTTGGAAATGAGTGCTTAGCCCGTTCCTATCACACTCTGCAAGCTATGAACATTTTCACTGCACGTACACGGGTGATCAATTTCTAAGCACATCTTTGTTTTTCCTAAATAGCTGCATTATTTGTCTGATGTTGTAAATGGCATCTGTACTGTATGTAATTTCCATACTCACTTGGCACCATCAACCGCCTTTGATGACACTCAGGACTCTTTCTTCTTTGTCTCCTTCTTCCCTCCAGCTGCAAGACCCAGATGTCAGGTTCAGGAATGCATTTTCTCTGGCAGAGATATCTGGCTTCTCTCGGCAGTCCCTAAGTTGGTAGCTATTGTGGAACTGCCGGCCAAAGAGGACAAGATCGCACCAAAGACGGGATTCAGATGTTTTTGAGAAAAAGAAAAAGAGTTCGAAACTGGGAGGGAAAAACACATTTCTTATGCCTCTAATTATTGCCAGGCAAGCGGCAGGCCGTGCCTGAGCAAATTGCCCTCCCCCCATTTATCTGCTGCTCATCCATTTTCCCCTCTTGACAGTTTTTTATCTCCCCAGCCTGCATCTGAAATCAGCAGCTGAGTACGATGAAGGGTTTCCCTAAGTTAATCAAACCTGGGGTAGTGACGGGGTCAGGCCCTATGTAAAATATGTGGATTAGAAAAAAAGAAAAAAAATAGAAAGTAAGGAAAGAAGGAAGGGAGGGAGGAAGGAAGACAGCCTAAAGGAATTGGTAACTGAAGCAAAGGCCAAGGACAGACGACCACCCAGAACTGCTGTGCCCAAGGAGGCCATTTGTAGCAGCCCTCACGTCACCTGGGTATTGGGATGCCACAATTAGCTTTTCTTTTTTAAGCAGCCTTTGTAAAAAATGAATGGAGATCAAGCTACTATCCGCCCTCTATCCCAGCCTGGCTTCTGCTGAGACTCACTTCAAAGACTTCTTGAATGAGGCAGAGACTCAAAGAACCACTGCCCAAAGCACCACATACCGGTGGAGGTGCCAGGAGGTGAAGAGAATCTTAAGCCATAAGGGAGACTTGTGGTGTCT
The DNA here is from genome assembly GCF_003676395.1 of Aethalodelphis obliquidens. Lineage (NCBI taxonomy): Eukaryota > Metazoa > Chordata > Mammalia > Artiodactyla > Delphinidae > Aethalodelphis > Aethalodelphis obliquidens. Next base: position 92,785,620 of record NW_020837946.1, read on the forward strand.
AATTATTTTTTTCTTTTCTAAGCTGCTGATCTAGGCCAAGCAGTTGAGTGCAGGGCAGACTCTGGAAGCTTCCCACGGTCAAGTCAGTCTGCCGGATGCCCAGCAGCTGCCCCTTGTTTGCTGCCTTGAAGACTCCCAGCAGTTCAAAGAAGTTTGCTGAAACTCCATCAGTGAGAGTCTCTCTCTCAGGCCAAAATTCAGGTTATCCAGTGCTTTTAGAAGTATAAAGCAGTGCTGCATCTTAATGGAATTTAGTTGCCACGAATTCACTCATCCACAGTATGTGCCACGCCATGCATAGCTCTGCCATTTCCCTGTGTGGCCCCCCATGAGTATCTGGATTATGTCTCTGCTTAAGGGCGGTCCACTCAACTGCAGGCTGACTCTTCTGCTGCCCTCCACAGGCTAGGTCCCTGAGACATCCCAGCTCCTGGAGCTCAAGGCCGTCTAAGTGCGGATGTGAGTCTTTCTCCATCCTCCATCCTTGAATCTGGAGATTAGGGTCAATGCTCAGGAATGTCAGCCAATCAGAGTAAACCAACACCGGCAGTTTGCCCTGAGAGTTCACACCCAACCACGGCTCCTCCTGCACCGCACCCTCACTGATGGAACTCGAGGGTTATTTTGATTCAGTGTGAACCCAAATGGCAAGCCAGTTATAAGGGTTTTGAAGGCAGGTCACATTATATTGTAGCACATCCACATTAACTCTGCAGGGGAAAGTGGACATGGTGAATTTGTTGAAAGGTACATTCCTGTCACAGGGCATAAATAAGAGCATGGGGACTTCCCTAGTGGTCCAGTGGTAAAGAATCCACCTTCCAATGCGGGGGACGCGGGTTCGATCCCTGGTTGGGGAACTAAAATCCCACATGCCGCGGGGCAACTAAGCCTGCATGCCACAATGCCTGAGCCCGGGCATCTCAACTAGAGAGCCTGCGGGCCGCAAACTACAGAACCCATGCACTCTGGAGCCCACGCGCCACAACTAGAGAGAGAAAACCCACATGCCACAACTAAAGAGAAGCCTGTGCGCCAAAACAAAGAGCCCTCGAGGAGATCCTGCACGCCGCAACGAAAATCCCGAGTGCCGCAACTAAGACCCAACACAGCCAATAAATAAATAAATAAGAGCATGAATTCTACACTAAAGTCTTTTCTTAAAAATCTCAAAACTTGAAAATGATTGGATTTTTAAGGGCATTTTCACAGAAACTATGACTCTACCCCAACTGGTGTTAATGCTGTCCCTCTGGATCACTGCCCTCAGGTCAGATGAAGCGCTACTGTCAAGGCCACACAAAGGCAGGGCAGAATGACAATGTCCTTTCTGGCCAGTGTGCTTCCCTAGCTCCCTCATCATCCACCTCTTCCCTACCGTCTGGTCCTCGACTAGACTCCCCTGCTCACTGCTTCACCCAGACTGGCCTCCCAGCTGCCCTGTTACTGGCTTATGCTGAGTTAGCTTCAGAGACATCTTGAATCCTTCTCTCTGCTCTGTGAACACAACAAGCTCTTCAGTAACCCAGAGGCTTCAGGTGTCTTCCCAACTGGAAAATGCACACAACCTCTCACATAAACTGCACCTTGTGCCCCTAGGTACCCACATACTCCAGAAGACTTTTCCAACCTGTTCCTTCTTATTCACGTGCTGTCTCCCTTCCCCATCAGTACCTGCTTTGTCCCCATCGTGCATTTTGACACAGTCTCACGCTTCCACGCTGGTATTGAAGAGAGAGTGAAGGTTCTTACAGGGCATTGCCTCTTGCTGTTGTATTTCTCCCAGTTGGTTCCAGGATAACACAGCTGGCACCGGAGCTGTACCTGACATCTGTGGAACACGCGGCCTAGCAGCCTCCAATGAGGCTGTCCTGCCTCAGCACATACATCAGTGCTGGGTGGTGAGTTGAGTCTACCCAGCTTGGGATGTCTGGTTCACAGTACCTGAGGGGCTTCTTTAACTTAAGATTTAGGAAGCAGCAAAATGAATGAGGTGAGAAGGAAGAGGATGAATGACCTACACATCGGTTGTTTAACAACTTACTGTCCTAGATAAATTTTTCATATGTGTAATAAGTTAGAGAAAATTCCATTTATGGTCCTCTTGTCAGGAAGACTATGTGGGTGCTTGGGAGAAATATTTTATTTGCTCCTTTGAGTTGGGGGCGGAACCCCTAAGGGCCTTCTCTGGCAGCAATAGATGTTTCCTAAACTGCCATTCGAAGAGGGTCTTTGCTTTGCAGACTGAGTAAGTAGACAAGTTGGGGACTGAACTGAGCTGTCTGGTGGAGAAGGTAGAAGAGGTAGAGAAGGAGAAAGGGATTTGGACAAACTTATCTGGTAATCACATTTGCGGTTGTTTACTATGTAGTATGCAACAGAAATTGCTTCTTCTGTTTTCCCTATAGAATCTTCCATAGGGTCCTTTTAAAAATCATAAGATACAAATATGATTAAATTTTTTGGTGTGGAAATGGTTAAGGCACCAGGTCTGCCTACCAGAAGCTATAGTGCCAAGCCTATATAGATGAAGGGGACCGTGTACACCCCAATCATGGGTGTGCCACAAAAGGGATCCAGTTTGTCTGCTTCTGGCTTTTTATGCTAATCTTCCTGATGACTATGGGGCTCTTGGGGTCTCTCTGTGTGCTTTGATTTCTAGTGATTATAATGCAAGAACTTTCTCCTTCTACCAGCAAATTGTCTCTGCTATAACTACTGTTGTCGTTGCAGCTGTCTGTTTTTTACACTCTCAGCACATTTGTATGTCCTACATAATGCCATAGTTGGCTGAGTTTGGGGGGACTGCCTTGCCTACTCTGGGCTGAGCTTTGTGTCCAGTTTTGCCCATTTGTTCCTGAAGATGGCTGTCAGATTTGCTGGTTCTCCTAGTGACTCCTCACCCTTAAGCACGTGGTCCCAGGGTCATGACCTCACAGATCACACCTTGCTGCCCATCTAACCACACGCCCACATGTCATCCACTCATTCACTTTAAAATGTTTACTGAGTACCTTCTTTGTGCCTGGCACTGTTTTAGTTCCTGCTTCCACAGGGCTTACAATCTAATGGGATAAAAAGACCATGAACGAATATACAGATAGCTAACGTGTGCTGGACAGTCTCTCTTTTCTACTCCAGCTCCAGTCTCCACCCTTTTCCACCTTGCTTTGTGCCCCAGGAGGCTGACCTCTATCTCTTGCTTCACTTGGGCTTCCTTGACCACTGACTTCCAGATTGGTTTAGCCAATGTGGGGCACCAGCAGGAGATAGGAGGTCAGAACAAAAAAGAAGGCAATTCTCCCCTGGCCCTTCCTCTATCAGGTAGTCATTTGGCAGTGGCTATGTTCCTCTACCTAAGGCCACAGCTCCATGGAAGGCCTCTCCACCATGTCAACAGTTCTCTCTGGGTTCCAGTATCAGCTTCCTTCCTCGTCCTATCAGGGCCACCAAGCTTTCCTTAAAATAGCTTCCCACTTTGCCAAACCCCGATGCTTAACCATCTCTGGTTGGTTCTCTTTAACTCTGCCCACATCCTTGAAAATAGTTCTTTCATTAAATTACCCCAACGAACGTGTCATCTATTTCCTACCAGGATCCTGTTCCATACAAATGTCAAACGATAAGACCTATTAAAAAATACATATATATATATAAAGCAGGGTAAGGGACAGAGAGTGAGAGAAAATGAGAGGAGGAGAGCTAATTAGTATAAAGTAGACAATAGTCAGAGGAGGCATCTCTAAAAAAACATTTGAGCAGATGCACAAAGGAAGTAGGGATTTCAGGGGAAGAGCACTCCTGGCAGAAGGAACAGCAAATGCAAAAGCTTGAGGAGGAGGTTTTCTTAAGAGTGTTTAAAGAGCTATAAGAGGTCCAGGGTGCCTGAAGTAGAGTGAGGACAGGGACAGGGACAGAAAATGAGATCGGAGAGGTGACACTGGCCAGATTAGATAGGGTATTTTTTATCGACTAAATGTTTGTGTCCCCCCCAAAGTCATGTTTTGAAATCCTAACTCCTAATGTGATGGTATTAGGAAGTGGAGCCTTCAGAAGGTGATTAGGTCATGAGGTGGAACCCTCATGAATGCGATTAGTGCCCTTATGAAAGATTCCGAAGGGCTCCCTCACCCATTCCACTATGTGAGAAGTCGGCAGTCTCCAATCTGGAAGAGAGTCCTCACCAGGACTCAACCATACTGTCACCCTGATCTTGAACTTGCAGCCTCAGGAGCTGTGAGAAATAAATTTCTGTTGTTCATAAGCCACCTAATCTATGGTACTTTGTTAGAGCAGCCTGAATGGACTAAGACAGCCATGGTAACGACTTCAGAGTTTATTCTGAAAGAAATGGGAAGCCATTGGAGGGTTTGAGTAGACTGTTAAAAAACAAAGTTCAGGGGCTTCCCTGGTGGCGCAGTGGTTGAGAGTCCGCCTGCTGATGCGGGGGACACGGGTTCGTGCCCCGCTCCAGGAGGATCCCATATGCCGCGGAGCGGCTGGGCCTGTGAGCCATGGCCGCTGAGCCTGAGCGTCCAGAGCCTGTGCTCCGCAACAGGAGAGGCCACAACAGTGAGAGGCCCGCGTACCACAAAAAAACAAACAAAGTTCAACCGAGTAAATCTGAAGGTCTAAATTGTCTTTATTAGTCAATTCATGAATCAGGCAGTATCCCATTTGCAACTAGAAGGGTGCTCTGAGAGGCTATACAAAATGGAAGGTTTTTAAAGGAAAAAAAGGTGGGGCAAGGGGGCTGTGAGCAAAAGAAAAGGAAGGACTGTTTTTAGGTCGGGACATCTTCTTTTGTGGGGCAAGGAACCTGCAAGGGTTTTATCATGCACCTGCCTCTTATTCCTCTGAGGGATGGAGAGGGCCTGCTTGACAGATTACCTCATTGCTGCTGATCAGAAAATTCCAGACTGGTTGATTAAGATTACATTTCTGGGGAAGTAGAAGCTGCAATTAAGTCAGGTAATAAGTCTAGGTTTGGCATCATCAGCTTTAGCACAAGTGATGCCATTCTGGGGCCTGTGGTTTTCTCTTTAACAAGAAAGGTAACATGATCGGACTTTATTTTAAAAAGCAAATCTCTGATTGCTATGTGGCGAATACACTGCAGAGGGGTAAAAGCGAAAGCAGGGAAGACCATTAATGGGCAATTCCAATTGTTTAGGCAAGAAATGATAGCAGCTTGGACTGAAATGGGAAGGCAGTGAGATGTCAGAAGCTTGTTTTTGTAAATGTTAATTTGAGATGCTTATTCCGTATCCAAGTGGAGATGACAAGTAGGCAACGGATTTTCCCCACTGAAGTCCGGAGGAGTGCTCAAGACTTACAGATTACGGAGTCATAGATGGAGGAGGAGTTATCGATTAGGGAGTCATCAGCCTATACATGGCATTTAAAGTCATGCACCTGGATGAGGTCATCTTGTGAGTGAGTGTCGATGCAGATAAATAGGTCCAAGGGCTGAGCACAGGGCCTACCATCACAGAGTTCAGAGGATCCAGCAAAAGTGACTGAATGAGGTAGGAAGGGATTCAGAGAGTGTCCCCAGTGGCTAAGTAAAGAAAGTGTTTCAAAAAAGAGGGAGTAATCAACCATGTTGACATCAGATAGGGCTGAGAGTTGATCTCTGGATTCAGCAACATGGAGCTCATTGGTGACGCTGAAGGGAGCTGTTTGGTAGGGTGGTAGAGATAAAGCCTTGTTTAAATTGGTTCAAGAGAGAAAATGGGAGGAAAGGAAGTGGATTCAAGGATGAAATATAACTCTTTTGAACATTTTCCTATAAAAAGAAGCTGAAAACTGAGGAGGTAGCTGGAAGGGAACATGGGGTCAATGAAAGCTTTCTTTTGTTTTGATTTGCAGGCTAATGGGAAAGCTCCAGGAGAAAGGAAAAAAACCAAAAAACTAAAAATGTGGGAAAGAGAAAGAGGCCAAATCATGCAGAAGAGAGGAGTTGGCCTTCCTTAGATAGGAGCAGAGTCAGTTCATTCTGGATCACAGGAGGGAAGACAGGGAAAATGGATGCAGATAGAGATGGGTGGGGAGTTCAGGTGGTGGAGGCTTATGGAAGTTCTCTTCGGACCATATCTATTTCCTCAGTAAGAAATAAGAAGCAAAGTCATCAGCTGAGAGTAAGGAAGGGGGAGGTGTTGATGGTTTCGGAGAGAGAAAGTGTAGAATGGACATCTAAGAGAATAGTGAGTTGACTGGAAATTTATCACCAGGCAACACTAAGTATCCCTTGAGCTTTGTGGTCACGCTGACCAGTGAACTTTAACTGACCATACATCTTTCTGACCAACCCTCATATATGGCTCTGTGTCCCATCTTTTGTATAACCTGACACTTGGAAAGCACCCTTCTCTCTGCTTTCATCTCTTGGCTTACTGAGAGGCCATTTTCCCAGCACCATGACTTTGGAAAGGATGACTGTCCCCCTGAAAACAACAGAGCCTTCTCTATTCTTCCTATTTCTCTCATTCAGACTGTCTTATCTGGAAGAGATAATGCTGCAACTGTGCTTTCACTCCCCTAGGCATTGTGTTAGGTGCTTCAGGAATACAAAGCCTAATAAGGATCCTGCCTGCACTCAGTGAATGTATAACTGGGTTGGGGAGCAGAGATTTGTACACAAGCACCTATGTACAATAGCTAAGCCCACTTGATCATGAGCACTTCCAGGCCTGGAGCTGTGAATAACTGAGTAGGGGTGTGTGATTCAGATCAGATGCTAGAGGGGATCAGAAATACAAGAGATCAGGAAGGGCTTGGAAATGTATGGGGAAGCTCTACTGAGGCAATTGGACTTAAGTACAGTCATTAGGCATGCAAATCGTCTTGTGGGCTTTCCAGTGTGTGCACTGGAATACATTAATGAGCTCAATTTCCCCTGTGCTGAAGCTCTGCTCTATGCCTTTAACTGACACACCCTGTCAAAATATGTGGAAATTAAGTACCTTGAGTCCAAACCTCCCATGGAGAATCTAAAGGGAAGAAAGAAAGTACTCATAAATTGGCTGCCACTACCTCACTCCCTCCCAGGCAGCTGGATGTAGGAGCCTTTTCCCATACTTCTCAGCTCATTCCCTTTTCAAGATGACTTTACCGTCAATATTTGTTTTAACCAGAGTTTGCCCATATTTGGGGGTGGGAGAGGCATCAATGTAGAGATAGAGTCCCACCCTCCCAGGACAGCCTCCTTCCAGTTCCTAAGAGTCTGGGATGTGTCCATCATCTGTTTAAAAAAACATAATTCAACTGAATAATTTTAAATATCTAACTGGCTTTATTTAATGATTCATGAATCAGGCAGCATCCCATCTAGCAGATAGAAAGGAGCTCTGGGGAGCTGTACAAAATGGAAGGCTTTTATAGGCAGATGGTTTGGAAAAAAGGAAATTTCTGGCAAAGAGTGGATTATTTCAGGCAAGGTCACCTTCCTTTGGGGAAAGGCAGGGGTCTAGCGGGCAGCAGGTCTGACCAGGTAATTCCAGATTGATTGATTAAAGGCCACATTCCTGGAAGAAGCTGAAACTACAGTTAGGTTAGGTATTAAGTCCTGGTGGGGCTTAGCACAGGTGACTCCATTTTGGGCATGTTGTTTCTTTTTTAACACATCTCTATCCTGGATGGCTACGGTTGGGGCAGGAATTAGCTCATTTTGCTTATTTAAACTAATAAGCTGGAAGAGTGCTGTTTGTCTCAGAGCCACCATGTGGTTTGAGTGACAGATCTATGCCTTTGCCTGATGCTGAGACTCCATGAGAAACAGCATGTATTCTTGCTGAACTCTGATGGAAAGATAAGAGCAACAAACCATTTAATTTTAGGTTGTACCTGTCATTCACTATACCTTCTCAGTGCTTCTCAGTGATTCTCAGTGATAAGCAATTCCCCTAACATTTGTCATTCCAAAGACCCTAAAACAAAGTTAGTTCATTTTGTTACCTTAAAGAGGTCGCAGAAACTGCATTATAGTGAGTAATAAAAATATTGGTGCAGAGTACCCTGGGGTAAGCATTAGAGATTAGTGAGAATATGTTTAGGAATATCATGAGAAATAAAATGACTAGCTAATAAAAGAAAAGTGCATAAAATTGATGTAGTTTGGGCTTAAAGGGCAAACTAGAAATACCTGAAATCAGCAACCTCAAAGACAAAGAGCAACAGAAAAAACAAAAATAAATTTAGGTTAAACACATTTAGACCATAGAGGGACTTATTTCCTGACTAATGTCAAAAGCTGATTGTCCTTTGCCACAAGTGGGACAAATAACACCCCCTTCATCCAGTACCCCGCTTTCTTTTTGTTGCCTTTATAGTGTTTATATGTTCAAAATATATAAAGAACTCATACAAATCAGTAAGAAAAATAGACCACCCAATAAGAATAATGGGCAAAAACACCTGAAGAAGAACCCCATGAAAGAGGATATCTAAACAGCCAATATACATATGAAAAAGCACTGAATCAGTCTTTGAGCATGAGGAAAATTCAAATAAAAATTGCAACGGGAAACCCCAATACACCTACCAAGATGACTGAAGTTAAGACTAACAGTACCAGGTGTTGGAAAGAATGTCAAACAAGTGGAAGTCTTACACCCTGTTGCATTTCATGTGATGTGTTATCTCTGATTTTCCACTTCATTTATGGAGGAACTCGAAATGGTTTAAAACATATATATATATATATATTTTAATTTGATTCAACTGTAGTGGGTGAAACAAAACACCCTCTACAGAAAAAATAGATTTTCTATTGTATGACACTGTCCTGGCAACAACCAGTCAGCCCACCACATCCAGCACCCTGCTTTCTAATTGGTGTTCTCAGGCTGACGTCTATTCATGGCTAGAGCTGATTACAAGTTTTTAGTAAAGAACAAGCAAGAATTTTGCTTCTGACAACCCAGGGAGCAACTTTCTCATTGGAGAAGCATATGTCAGAGCAGGTGGAAGAGGTTACTTGTCTTAGAAAAGGAGAGATCTGTGTGGTTGAGAGGACAGTGGACACCCCAGCCTTGAGGCTCAAGGCTTGGCCAGGAGTGCTACTTGCTTAGGCAGAGCTGGGAGGCAGAACTGGGAGCAGATGGGATCTTTGGATGAGCTGGGAGTTCAGCCAGTGAGAACTCTGCAGGAGACTCTGACTGGTCTGGGAGTAGAACAAAAACAGGACTGAACAGAGAAAATCATTCCTAAACAAGAGAGAAGGCCTAACTGCTCCAGAGTGTGTGTCATCCGTACACTCACTTGGCAACTCAGTTCTGTGCTGTTATTTAACATTATTTAGAGTCAATGTTGCCCAACTAGACTGTCATATTCTTGAAGGCGAGTTTTGTATTTTGAGCATTTCATCTCTATGGCGATCTATGAGATAAATACTATTACTGGCTCTATCTCGCATAGGAAGAAACTGAGGCAGCTAGAGATGGGCAAGCAACTAATCCAGGATGATGCAGTCAGGGGGTGGCTTCTTACATTTTTGTTGACTAAAACAGTGAATCAATGAAGAGCAATGTATACATTTTCAAAAATATCCTTTTCAACTTTCTTAAGCAAGTTTAAGATGCCATTTGGAATTCATAATTAAAGTACTGGCAGCAAACTGTTTGAAGGGAGCAATCAAAGTGCATGCACTGAGATAGCAAAACAGTCAAAGGGTGATCTTTAACTAGTTTACTCGACTGTAAAATACAAAACAGTGAAGACTGTTATCTAAAGCAAGAGATAAAAGACAATGTAAAGATAACAAATTTCAGCAGTTGCAGATTTCTGTCTCTGGAAATCACAGCTGTTTTTTGTATCTGCCAACCAACTGGAACTCATCAGATGACATTTTTTTTTAAGTAAATTTATTTATTTATTTTTGGCTGCATTGGGTCTTCATTGCTGCACGCGGGCTTTCTCTAGTTGCGGTGAGCGGGGGCTACTCTTCGTTGCGGTGCACGTGCTTCTCACTGCGGTGGCTTCTCTTGTTGTGGAACACAAGCTCTAGGCACGTGCGTGTTTCAGTAGTTGTGGCAAGTGGGCTCAGTAGTTGTGGCTTGCAGGCTCTAGAGTGTAGGATCATTAGTTGTGGCATATGGGCTCAGATGCTCCATGGTATGTGGGATTCTCCCAGACCAGGGGTCGAACCCGTGTTGATCCCTGCATTGGCAGGCGGATTCTCAACCACTGCGCCACCAGGGAAGTCCCCAGATGACTTGTTGAAAGCCCACAAGGTCCTGGCAGGGCACATAGAGCTTGCAGAAGACATGGGCTGTCTCTCTCAGGGCCTTACATTTAAAAAGCTATTCAGGGACTTCCCTGGTGGCGCAGTGGATAAGAATCCGCCTGCCAATGCAGGGGACATGGGTTCTATCCCTGGTCCGGGAAGATCCCACATGCCACGGAGCAACTAAGCCTGTGCGCCACAACTACTAAGCCTGCGCTCTACAGCCTACGTGCCACAACTACTGAGCCCGCGCGCCTAGAGCCTGTGCTCCACAACAAAAGAAGCCACCGCAAGGAGAAGCCCAAGCACCGCAACAAAGAGCAGCCCCCGCTCAGCACTACTAGAGAAAGCCCGCGTGCAGCAACGAAGACCCAACGCAGCCAAAAATAAAATAAATAAATAAAAAAATTTTTAAAAGCTATTCAGGGGGAATCAGAGAATTCAAGGGGAAACTGACCAGATGAAGGTGAAAGGACAAGCTTCAGAGCATGTTTTCACACACCCTAACAATTCTGCCAAGGAGCGCAGCCCCTGGCTACTCTGTACAACAAGGAGGAAACAAGGACACCAGAAAGTCTGTATGCACTACAAGGCTACTATTGATTTTAATATTTATAATTAAGGGTGCATTCATGTTGACAGTCATCATCATTCAGTCAGTCAACAAGCATTTGGGAGGACCTACTTTGTACTGGGCTCAATGCTAGTGACAGGTTTGCCAGCATAGAGAGTGGTCTCTAGAGTCTGTGCAACTCAAGGGACCTCATTCCTCTATAGAGACCAACAAACTCAAGTTGCATGTTGACTCAAGTCAGCATCAGAGGGCCAGCTGGCTAGCAAGTCATCAGACCAGCTCTTATCCAACCAACAAGTTGCCTCCTTGCTCACTTTGCTGTCACCAAGGCAACAGAGGTAGTCCTGGAACTGTCTGCCAAGTGTCCCCACTCCCAGCCCTCTACCCCTTTGGTGACATTTCCCTCATCTCCACCACCGTAACTGCTTGTGTCCCTCACAACACTTCTACCCACTGCTCTCCCTAGTGAGAGAGATCATCCTATCAAGGCTGCTTCAGAAGTTTCGTTTTTACTAGGTTTCGTATGTCTGCTGCGTCACTGGGGAGTGGATGCAGACATCTTATTCTCAGAATGAAGCCCTGCAAATAGTTGCTACGAAGTGTGCTAGCTGAGATGAAAGGAAAAATTGGGTTAGTATTTACCGAAACTGGTCAGGCTGAAGTGGAAATCCCCGAAGAGAAAGATGCAAAACACTCTACTGTTTCTAGTAGTGATAGAGAGATTTGTGGAAGAAAGCGGGAGTGGGGGTGGGAATATGGTGCAAAGTTGCTTATATGGATGGCAAGAGAAAATAAACTGGGGGCAACGTCTCTCTGGGTAAAAGATAAAAAATTTTCAAAAATGCAGAATAATAGAGAAAAGAATCTAATAGTGTACAGATTAAACAAGAGTTAACATTATGCCTTTTTGCTTCAACTCCTTTGCTTTAAGAAATAAGATGTTATAGTCTAATTGAAGCCCCCTTTGTAATCCTCTGATCTCATTTTACCCCCACCACAAAGTGCAGATAATTTTCAAGAATGAGAGCTACTGAGGCATCATATTGGGGTCCTTTCTTATAGCCTATCATTGGTTTTTGCTTCATGTGAAACATAATAAAGCTCTGTTCAACAACTACCAGTTTGTTTAAAATGTGTCAAAAATAAGGCAAATTCTATTCCTTATATACCCCACTGTTCGCAAATGAACCAGACCTGGTTCATGGGACATTTCTTAGAGAAAGTCACTCCTTACAGGTTACAGCCTTAAAGAAATAGAGATCAGCATGTCTTCTCCTAAATATCCCCCATGAGGCCCTGGAAAAGGATCTGTCCCTCTGAGCCCCATTTCTAAAATTCATCTCTTTCAACATACATTTTTTACACGTGGCCTGTATCACGTCTGCTAGCTAGCTAGCTGGCACCTCCTTCAAAGAACATTTCTCCATGCGTGACATATGAACCAACAGGGATTTGTCTAAGCACTTTACGTACATAAACTCACTTAATCTTCACAACAACCCACGGAGGTAGATATAGTTCTTGTCCCCATTTTACAGATAAGAAAATGCATCTGCAGCAGGTACGGGACTTTGTGTACTTCGGCAAAGGAATGATGTGGCAGTCATGAGCTCTTGCGTGCAGAATAAACTGTAGCCCTTGTCAAATTTGATGTTGTTGCGCTATGTAATTACTGGGGCTTTAATAGCCTAAGGCTTCAATCCATCCAGTCATTATGTCAATGCCTACTGGTATTGTAGCTACTCCCTTAACTTTCTTCAAAAACAGAGTTTTCATTGCTTCATAGAGAACTCACTAGAAGACAGATGTCTCATTGGACCCAGATCACCCATTTTGCACACAAAAATATGTTAGCCATCCATCTTCTTGGGCCTAAGGAAGGGCTGGGACTTAGAGAGGGCAAATCAGAGGCACTTGGCGGCAGCAGCAGGACACAAGCCATAAATAGATGCAGGGGGAGTGGAAAGACGGTGCCCCTTTAGCCACAGTGCCTCTCTGCCCTTTCATTCTACTTCTGACCATCCTGCTGGCCTGGCCAAAACAATCATTCTTCAAGGTCCAGCTTAGTCCTATATCTCCAGGGAAGCCCTCCTGGACAAGGGCAGCCCACACTGGTTCCTTATCACATTGACCCTTACCGTTGTATAATTGGTTCACATTCTTCTCTGTCTCTCTCTCTCCTTCTCTCTTTGGTCAATGAACTTCCAAAAGACAGGAATATTTTATACTTATGTATACCTAATAACAATTATTATAAAACTCTTTGGAGTGCCAATTGTTTCCTGGCTTAAGAATATGGAGGGGAACATATGGAGGAGACCATATGGAGAAAGAGAGGTCTTTATCATGGCAACCCTACCATGATAGGAAGCAGATGGTGTTGCTTGGGGACTGTATGACTACAAGCAATCTTCTAGCCATAGAAGGGGCAATATTCCTTCCTTCTATTCCAAGCACAAAATAATAGGGACATCTAAGAGATCTTCAAATGCCTTCATACCCTGGTTTACAGGAGGTTCAGCAGGACCCATTATTAGATTGTATCTGATAAGAGGAATTAAACACAAGGAATTAAACAAAGGTAGTAGACTGAGAGGATTAAGAACATGGACTCTGGAGCCAGATTGCCTGGAATCAAAGCCCAGCTCTGCCACTTACTAGCTGAGATACCTTCAGCGAGCTATTTAATCTCTCCATGCCTCTGTTTCTTAAGCTGGAAAATCAGGGTGATAATAATATCATGTGTCCCTTAGGTCGCTATGAGCTTTAAATATACTTCTATTCATAAAGCACTTAGAACAGTGCCTCATACAAAGTGGCACGATACAAGTGTTTGCTACTATTTTTCACGTCCCTACCCTCTCTTCTAATGTTTTTTTTTTTTTTTCCTAAAAGAATAGGGCTTTCATTCAGACTGTTTAACTTTAGTTTTTCATACCATGGTTTGGGTCCAACAGGCTTCCTTAACGTATATGAATCATTTTTGCAAAAATGATCAGCAGAAATGCCTTTCAGCCTGGCATAATGGAAGGAGTCTGGCAGACCTGAGTTCAAATGCCAGTGCTACTCCCTAGCATTTCTGAGTGTCAATTTTTCTATCTGTAAAAGGGAACTAATAATACTTTCTTCATATCATTGTTATAAACATTAGAAATAACGCTGGATAGTAATCAATTGACACATAGTAGGCACTCAATGATAGCAATTTTTATCGTCATTCTCATTAGCATGAATTGTGTTTCTCTCATGTTTCATAGAGTACTAAGCAAACTGCTAGAACTTATTTTTAAAAGATAGTTATTACTTATATTCTTGAGGTTTTAAAATTTTCTAGAAAAGAACTCACAGCTTCTCTTATGAAAGCTAACAGGGGCTCTATAAACATGTTATCATGTAATTCTAACGCTTCCTACCAATTAACAATGATATGATAGAGAAATCTAAAAATAATTTTTAAACCGCTTTAATGAGGTATTATTGACACATTAAAAGCTGTACATATTTAATGTATACAACTTGATGAGTTTAGCAATAAGTATACACCCATGGAACCATCACCACAATCTACGCCATAAACATAGCCATCACTTCCCACAGTTTCCTCCTGCCCCCTCTAAAAACAATTTTTTGCATCCTGTTTATATTTTAAACAAATCTCTATGTTTCATTATAATATATGCATTGGAACATGATTGTAAAACCATTTTCAAAAAAGAAAGTCTTGGTTTCAGTACTATCCTTAAAATGGTTATCATATTATAGGCAGTGGCAGGCATCACTATTTTAAATGAGAAACCAAGTACCAAAGGATATAGTGGGAGCTTGTTCAAGATGTACATTGCCTACAGAAAACATTGTGGTGAAAAAGCAATTACTCAAAAGGCTTTTGAAGTTACAAGGGATTTGTTCCCTGGAAATCATTTTCAGAGTTTAAAAGAAAATTTTTTTCCTAATGAACAGCCTTACCTTTATTTGGAAGACTCAATACAATCATGGCATGTTAGAGCTGTAAGGAATCATTCTAAAGGTAATTTTAGGACAGTTGCCCCACTCTAGATTAGCCACTCAGACCCAGGGAGGTGATGAAAGTAGCTCAGGATCAGTCTTTTATTATCTTTCCTACAACTGGTCAACCCTGGACCAGAGTTCTTACATTTGCACTAAACTCAAGAGCTACTGCATCTCTTCTCTGACTGCAAATTTAGATAAATGTGGGAACTGACATACACGCACCCAAGGGGAGAGAATTTATACCTCTGTGGGTACATGAGGCTAGCGAGAAAAAAGGTAAAAGGGTAGCATGATTGAGAAATATTCCTTTAACGTAATTTTGTTTTATCAATGACTCGGACTGCCCATCATTTTTTGACATTATTATCTAAAAACTATCTAGCCAAAAACTCATTTTTTGGTGAAGCCTAAGAGGCTTTGACTAATCAAACATACAAACTCACCAGAAGGCACACACTGAGACCTCACATCAGGTCAGGCAGATTACAGGAAGAACCCCTGAGCAGAGTTGTATTAGTCAATCTGATATATATGGTTATTATGCACGTTTATGGAAAGCCCCGTTATTCACAGCAACTCAAACAGAGCAAATCCTTCACAGATGCTGGTGTACAAATCCTGTTCTCAAGTGGACTTATACTGTCCCTCTTGAAGCTACTGAGCGTTCTGCCTCCCAGAGGGAACCAGCAAGTACCCAATGTGGGCAGCTTGAAAATGGCTTTGAATAGGTGCTTCCACAGTCTCTTTTCAATTCCATTTTTCTTGGACTTTGTAAAGGGCTATCAGACACCAGGATGAGAGACACAATGCAAATACAAAACCAGATTTATTCCCCCATTGTCCTGATGTGACCTTCTTCACTGAATATTCCATCTTGTGTATGGAAGCTACCCTCCTCCACAGATTATGTAAAAGTTATTTGGGGAAGGGTGTTGTTGTCAAGGCTGAAGTTGTTTTATAGGTTGGAGAGAGTGACTCACTAAAATTCTTGTTAGAGTCCTGCTCTTGTAGCCTCCTCAGTCTCCTGGGAATAGGGAAGGGAAATGGAAACGATCACCTCAAGGTACCCCAGTTTCCTCGGTGCATTTTCCTCATCATTATTTTCTAGTTATGTTAACTGTGGGGTGTTTTTTTTTTGGAATTTATTATTATTTTTTTATACAGCAGGTTCTTATTAGTTATCTATTTTATACATATTAGTGTATATATGTCAATCCCAATCTCCCAATTCATCCCAAAACACCACCACCCCTCCCCAACTGTGGGTTATTTTGAAATATTCATCTCCTACTTTTCTGTGTCTCCTATTAATTAGCTCTATTGTTATTTCACTGTTCATTAGCACCTCCACAAGAGAAGACAGGAAGGGAAATGAAACTCACCTGTAATTAGACAATACCAAGAAGATATTTGATTTGGTCAATACTGGAGGAAAAAGAACCATAGAACAAAGTGACTTTAGAAATCATCCCTTTGTAGTGGTTAAGATGGCTTAAGATGGACTTTTGCTGCAAGGAAGAGAAAACCTGACTTTGCTGAAGAATTAAATTTGACCTTAAGAACTAAAGACATGTGATTTACTTCATATGCACTAAGTCCCCTACATAGGAACCTTCAAGTTCCAAACTTTCAAAAATGCAAACACGGAGCTTACTAATGAAGACCTGATGGACTTGGAGGCCCCGAGAAAGGACAAAGAGAGACAAGAGGAAGAAGTAATTGAAGAACCGAAGAGATTCACGATGCAGTAAATGGCAAGGGGATTTCTTTATTTGAGGAGGCACAGGACCCGAATGCAGAACAGTAGCAGATTGTGTTAGTTGGGTACCGAGGCTAACCTTGTTGGACTTAAAAACAAATTGGTCTTACAAACGCGCTCTCGGAACAGAACTCGTTTGTACGTAGGAGACTTACTGTAATAAGAAGTCCATCGGTGAACAGTTCCAAGGTTGATGCAACAGGCCAAGGGCCAGCCTCTTCCCATCTCCAGGCCCCGCCATCCTCAGAGGGTTGGCTTCTCATACTCATGCTTGTTTACACATGGAGGCAAAACAGTTGTCACAATTCCAGGCGTCTCTTTCCCGCACAAATGCTTTCAAGGCAGGAAGCAGAAGGCAGGGAACAGGCTTTCTCCCCATGTCTCTGCCACTTTCTCTAGGAAAAGAACCCTTCTCAGAAATGCTCCAGGACTTCCCAGGTGGCACAGTGGTTAAGAATCCACCTGCCAATGCAGGGGACATGGGTTCGATCCCTGGTCCGGGAAGATCCCACATGCCGCGGAGCAACTAAGCCCGTGCACCGCAACTACTGAGCCCGTGTCCACAACTACTGAAGCTCTTGCGCCTAGAACCCGTGCTCCGCAACGAGAAGCCACTGCAATAAGAAACACGCACACCGCAACAAAGAGTAGCCCCTGTTCGCCCAACTACAGAAAGCTCGCGTGCAGCAATGAAGACCCAACACAACCAAAAAATAAAAAATAAATAATTAATTAATTAAGAAAAAAAAAGGAAACAGGTCACATGAGCCAGGCCTAGCTGCAAGGGAGGCTAAGCGAAGTCATATTTCATCTTCCAGTCTCTATTCCATACTGAGAAGTAGACAAGGAAAGGGGGGTTTGAAATGATTACAGGGTTAGCCAATCAATAGTATCTGCCGTAGGAGAAAACCATCTTATTTGTCAAATAAGACAATTGAGACCAAGAGAATTTAAGAAACTTACATTTAACATTTTTTGAGTATCCAGTGGATGCTGGACCCAAAGCATTTTTTTGCCAAAGCAAAAAGCTGGGTCAGCCTGACCTGCAGTTCTATGCACGTGTATTAGGTCACACCACAGAGGAGAGGACAGTGCACACTGGTGAGAGAAGCAAGCAAGTTTTCTGCATTAGGTAGATGAAATTACTTTTTTTAAAATGGTGAGGTGTTACTTGATTCTTCTTGAAGAGTATAGACACAAACACCTCTAGGGAATGCCCTGGCCGCCCAGTGGTTAGGACTCCACACTTTCACTGCTGAGGGCCTGGGATCTATCCCTGGTTGGGGAACTAAGATCCCACAAGCCATGGCGTGGCAAAAAATAAATAAATAAAAGATATATTGGAGGAAATTTTGAAACTGCTGGCTAGTAGTAGTACATTGGGATCTATGATCCCTGTGTATTAATGACCATTGTCAACACTGATGCACCTTTAAGATTTGGGGGAATTAAATGTAAATTTCTTCTGTAACAGGTATCCACAAAAAATTGAGAATCTACCATTCAAAAGACTACAAAATAAAAATATGAAAACACTTCACTGTTTTGGAAACATTTTTATCAACCCTGATTTCATGAATGAAGAAGCTAAAGGTAAACAAATTTCAATGACTTGTGTTAAGTTTCAAGGAGACTCAATGACACAGTGCAGATCAGTGATCAATGTCATTTTTGTATGAGCTCATGCAGTAGAGCTTAAGTCATACAATTAAATAAAAATACATATTTTATTTTTCTGGATCATGTCAGCTCTGTCTAATTTCCCAGACAATTCAGGCAAAGGCGGGGACATTCACTTGAATCACCTTTGGAATTCACAAAGTTAAGACTATTTCCTTAATGACCTGGATAACTATAGCTACTGTCCTATTCACTATGGAACTACAAATAGCTTTACATGGAGACTTCTCATGACAACTGTAAATTGTCTAATTTGTAGCTTACATATGGAAATGAGAGTTTCAAAATCATACTCTGGTATGAATATTAACAACCCCAAATTACCAACACAAGCTTTGGCCTAAATAAATGGTCACAATAACCCTACACATCGAGGGCACTGACACAGGTCCCATGACCTAGAAGTGTCCTTATATCCTCCAAGGGAAGAGGGGGGATGGTGTCACAAGGCTGAGGATCTGAGAGCCAAAAAAGACCAAGTCCAGGCCAGATCAGGAGCAAATGGGTGGGTCTCTATCTCTGCTCAGACTACAGGCAGTTCCCAAGAGATCCTGTGTGATTACAAGCAACTACAGTAGCAAAATCATTGGCCTTCTACTCCATGGAAATTTTCTCCCACCTTGGGCAGGGCTTGGAGTGAAGGGGGATTTCACTCTCTTCACCCTATTCCCCGACTAAGACGTTGTCTGGTCTAACCAAGCCCAGTTTTTGGAGAAAGACAGAGACCTCTTTGTTATATCCAGGGGAAATCCACATTAGATTTAGCATGGAGGTCCATTTTTTTTACTAATTATGTCACCGTGTAATTCTATGCATATGAAGAAACCCCAGAAAAATATGAATTTATAATCATGGTCTTGTTCTGTTGCATACAAATGTTCTTTGTTCCCTAATTCAAACTATTTACTGTAGAGAGATAGTCAATGTTAGGGACAGGAGGGGCTCTAGAGATGATCTACTTAGACTCCATCCTTCAACAGAACAAAACAA
Source organism: Aethalodelphis obliquidens (assembly GCF_003676395.1). Lineage (NCBI taxonomy): Eukaryota > Metazoa > Chordata > Mammalia > Artiodactyla > Delphinidae > Aethalodelphis > Aethalodelphis obliquidens. Next base: position 92,804,859 of record NW_020837946.1, read on the forward strand.
GATGCCCTAACGGTGCTAAGAAAACAGCCACGCCAGAACTATAATCCAGAGCTCCTAACTCTTTGATTTTCTTATGTAAGAGATAAAATGCCGCCTTCTCTTCTGTGGCTCTGTTCCAGATCACCCATCGTGGGAGACATGTCCTTTCCTAGAATCCAGAATGTATCTTACTGTGAACAAACAGTTTTATAAATAGTAGTTGGTAAAGGTGAAATCATACTACTACTTCAGATATGTTGTGGTATTTTGTGGGCTTACTAGTCAACCTAATTATTACTATTTCTATGGGGAAAAAATGTATTGAAGGTTCTAAATAACCAACTTGCACATGCTATTTTGGAATAAGGACAGTTCATAAATAGCCTAAGGCTAAAAGCCCTTTAATATAGTTCTTGGAAGTTCTTGCCTCTCGCAGACACCCCGTGACTCTGAGGTGGCAGCAACGATTGGTAGGGAGTTCCCCAGGCATCTTCACTGGGGTCTCTTCTACTTGTGCCCTTCCAAGTGTCAGAATGGCTGCACCTCCTGCAGCAGCTGCAGCACGTCTCCATACCTATCACGGAGGTTCCCTGAGGTACACAGTGCTGGTGCGGTGGACATGGAGATGCACCACCCAGATCCCCATCAAGGAGGGACTTGCCACCCAGCTGCAAGGAGCGTGGCTGGTAGATGGTCTCCTGCTGTCAGCTTCTCCAAGGCCAGCTTCATCTAGCCCGAGACTGTGCCTTCCTGGCACAGTCTGAGTCTAGTGACTGAGGGAGGCAGCAGGATAAAGGCCAGACATACAGATGGGCAATACTGTCTCCAGAGCCCCCCCAGTGGGCTGGCCAAGGTTCTGTTGGGCCTGCACTGCAGTTCAACATTTTCTTCTGCCCAATGCTCTTACCCACCCCCTGCCCTTCTTTTGATGGGTGTTTATTTGTTTTATAAAATACTTTCTTTTTTATAATAGTTTTTAATGTACGGAAAAATTGATAAGATAGTAGAGAGTTCTTATATTCCCCATACCCGGTTTTCTCTATCACTAACATCTTATATTAGTATGATATAGCTTTCACAATTAATGTATCAATACTGATACATTACTATTAACAAAAGTCCATAGTTTTAGATTTCCTTTGTTTGTACCTAATATCCTTTTTCTGTTCCAGGATTACAGCCAGGATACCATTTTAATCCTAGTAAATAACTTGCATCCCAAATTCTATTTTATATGTTTCCAGAAAATCTAATCTGTGATAGTTGGTTGCCTATTCAACAGTCATTCTCCCTTTTTCTTGCTAATATCATTTCAATTTCTTACCAGCAACAGTGGGCCCAGCCTCAGGACATGAATCACAATGGTTCTAATCCAGTAGGGTAATCGCAATCTAATTTGCTGGTGACTGACCCAGGGATGGCCATGTGAGCCAATCATGACCAATGAAACACAAGGAGACTTCTGCCAGGGGCTTTCTGGGAAGATTTTCCACCCTGATAGAAATTATCATAAAAGTTCAAGGAGAAGGGTTTGTTGTTTTGTTTTGTTTTGTTTTGTTTACTCCACTTCTCTCCCTATCTACTGAAGATTCTGTCCTGTAAGGCAAAAAGGCAATGTAGAGGGCAAAGGCTCCTGGATCTTTCTTGACATCATGAAGCTGCAGAACCAACACTGGAACTGGAATTCTTGTTACATAAATAATAAACGTCCTTACGTTTAAGACACTGCCAGTTGAGTTTTCTGTTCCTTGCAGCTGAAAGTATTTCTAACATGCACTCACTCAGGGTGGCCCAAGAAAATGCCTTATTATAAGGATTCACATGGCTAACAAGGAGATAGAATCTCATAAAACTTTAATAACAGGTCCAGGCCTCACAGAGCCTGAATTAAACAGTAGTTCTGATAGGAATCCTCCCTTGCAATTTTAGAGGTCTTTATGCCAGCACTTGACTCTATGTATCTTTTCTCTTCCTCACAAATACAGCTCACTTAGGGCATCTTAAGTCTCTCTTAATTTAATGATCTTTCAGCTTCAGCTCCCACTCAAAATTCTCAATATATCTCTGTTGAAAATCTTCACGGAGAGAATATAATTGACCCAGCACATCTTTTTCTTCCAGGTCATACTACAGGTCACTGGCCAGTCTACAGATTGTCTTTGGCATGTCCAATCAACTATGCTTGGAGGAGCAAGGTCACATGGTATAAAATCAAGCCATATAGAGCTGCCCCTTCAAGAGGACTGTGCATGGGACAGTGGGTTGGTCAGGCACAGTGACACATGGGGTCTGGCAGAGCAGCAGCTGGGAGCAGAAAGTTAGCGATATCAATGCCCTGCACTCTTATCCCTCATCTCCGTCCCTCCCCACCAAATTAGTCCAGTTCTAAGACTTTTTGTTTGTAAATTACTGGAAACCTTCCTATCTCACACAAATAAAAGACAAGATGTCTCCAAATAAACTTTGGTTATTACTACTAGGAAAGTCAGCAAGCAAGCAAGAGGGAGAAGCAAGGGAGGGAGGGAGGGAGGAAAGAGAAAAAGAAAGAACAGAGCAAGGGGCTATTGTCTTTGACAGGCAAACACAAGTGTCGATGACAAAGACTTGGCACATGAGCAAGAGAGGGAGACAGAAAGCAAAGCCATGGACGAATGAGGTCCAAGTCAGCTTCCAACTCAGCCCAGAACCAATGGAAAACAGAGACAGTTTCATGGAAGAGAGAAATTTTAATGGGTGACATAAACTAGACTAATCCAACAGGCTCCTGCGGTACAATTCTGACCCATGGAATGCATTCCATGGATTCAGCCGTACCATGGGTCATACCATTCTTCCCACAAGAGTGTCATCTCCTTTCCCTGACATCGGCATTGTGATACATTTTTACTGCACATCTCATCAGAGAGGCCCAAATTAATTCCATTTACAGAAAGGCAAAAGTACCCAATTTACCCCTGAGAATAAGACATACAACAGGAAACACCGGCCCAATGTATCTAAAAGCACAGATTGAACTATGAAAATGGGATTTTACTCCATGACTACCAGAGGTTTCTTGCAAGCATTTGCTTTGCAGAAACCTTGGCTTTCATTCTTCTCTTGATTTTTTTAAGCTGGTCTTTGAACACGACTCAGTAGGTAGTTGGCCCTTTTGATGTTTGGCACTGGCATAAAAAGGATGAGTTATTTAATTTTCTGCAAAGGCAACTAAGCCTGTTCCGTATGTAAAAAGGCAAGCCATTCAGGCATATGTGAAAGCCTTTCTTCTTTGAAGGTTCAAAGTTAACATGTCAACTGAATTCCAAGGAATTGTGCACCAGACCCTGAAATGTAGAAACTTAAGTCAGGCAATTTGAAGTACAGCGTTAAAGCAATAATCAGGAACATTAAGAGGAACTGAAGGACTGCTCGTGGTAGAAAAATGATTTTTCTTTTTTGTCCTCAATTATCTAGGTTGGCTGTCTTCTTACCAAAGAGCATACTGGCAATCCAAAGGAAAATCCAAAAGGAACTGGAGTTTGCTATGCCCACAAAAGCAAGACAAATTAGAACTCTGGCTTGATTTATAGGATAGAACACAGACTAGTGGGAAGGGTTCCTTTAGCCTGAATGGTCCAGATTGGTCACTTGCATGCAATTGAGTTGATGTGTTGTGATACACAAATTTTTATTTGTGTATAAACAAGGCTTGAGGGGAAGCGAACAGCACTCAACAAACGTATTTTTTTTTTAAGGATCTTTTTGATGTGGACAATTTTTTAAGTCTTTATTGAATGTGTTACAACATTGCTTCTGTTTTATGTTTTGGTTTTTTGGCCGCAAGGTATGTGGGATCTTAGCTCCCCGACCAGGGATCGAACCCGCACCCCCTGCATTGGATGGCGAAGTCCTAACCACTGGACCACCAGGGAAGCCCCTCAACAAACTTATTGAATGCCTATATGAGCTAGGTTGTGTGGTAAGTGCCGGGAATACAGAAATGAAAAAGACAAACATCCACCAAAAAACCTATTTCATGAAAGAAGTGTAAAAAGGATAAAGTGGAAATAAATTAAAATAGATGTCCACAGAGTTTACGGATTTGGAGGATGGTTAGGCACCTTGAGTTTTATGAGCTTTCCAAAGCCTCCAGCCTACCTGAATCCAATCCAATCACCTTAACATGAAACGAAAGACCTTCTACAATTTGGTCTCAAATACTTTTCTATTCTTCTCCCCTACCAAACGTCTTCAGCCCCACATCATGCATTTTGTGGTAAACACAACTGTTTTCAAATGCACTGTAACTCTATAGTTTCAGTCAAGCCATTCTCTCAACCTGGAATATTCTCCCTGCCTGCATTCCTCATGTCTCCCTTTCTCCCTGCCACTGTTCCTTCTGCCTTACCACTCCTGCCGGACTGCTGAAGCCCACTGTTTTTAGCCTAATTAAATGCTAAAGCCTCCATGAAGAATATCACTGATTCCTCTTGATCCAATTTCCATGCACCCTTCTGGGCTCCTATTACATTTTGTTTATGCCTCTAGATTGGTGGATACTATTTATACCTAGCATTACAGTCATAAACATAGCTACATCCCTCACTAGATTGTTGTTTTTCTGCAGGGAGTCATGGTCTTATTCATTTCTATAATCCTGCTAGACTACAGAAATAAGTCTCAAACACCATGTCTGAGTACTTACACCAAGTAAGTACTCACACATGTTCTTTAATGTACTGAACTGAGTTGAAGAAGGACAAACAAGATGCATGAATGGGTTCTTAAATAAGCAGAGTCAGTTTGTACAGTCCAAATGGCCTATGAAAATTCATGTACGCCTTTTTTTAGTATCTTTTGTTATTTCCCATATCAGCAGGTTGCTTTTTCCATGGGTTTCCCCCCGAGACTTCTGTATTTCTTGATATTTCTCATTTTTAAAACTTATTTTTGTTCTGAACCAGTCTTCCTTTGTGTCTCTATCTGTACCAGGAAGTCAGGCCACTTCAGGAAAGCATGGACCAGTACACGCTGACAGAACTTCCTTATCATCAGAGCATGCCCCTGCCCCAGACATGTCAAGGAAATGTACATTCTGAAGGAACGTTCACAAGACCGTCAGCTGGATGGGGTTTCTTTATTCCAGAGCATGTCGGTCAGGTACAGGAGGCAAGGCATACGGACAGACAAACCTCAAATAAGGAGCTTCCCATTTGCAACCAAAACTGATTAGTTTGCAACCAAAACTGATTAGATCTCTGCGCTAATTTTAGTTAATTCTTCCAAAGACTAAAAGAGGAAAACAAGGTCTAGAGAGAGGACTGTTTTATGTCAAGAACTGTAAGAATTCAGGATAGACAGAGGAGAAGGAGAAGGGACAACAGGGAAGGTGTCCCTTAAATGAATCAAGTTGCTTCTGGCTTCATGGACTTTTGAGGTTTCAAGGAGAAGGTGGTCAACATTACTATTGGCAGCTCAGAGACAGGGTCACTCATTCAATCAACCGTTCAATAAATATTTGCTGAGTGTCTACTAGGTGGCAGGACTGTTTATAGAACTGAGGAGAGAAGACATGGTCTCTGCTCGCAATGAGCTTTCAGTCTAGTGAGGAGGCCGGATCTTAAATAAGCAATTGCACAATTAATTGTGAGAAGTAGTACTATAGGAAGTGTAGGGTGCTATGAGAATGTATAATGGGGGTGTGTAATCTAGTCTGTGAGGTCAAGGAATGTGGCTCTGTGGAAATGACACTGAAGGGCTCAGGAAGACAAGTGGTATTTGCCAGGTAAAAAAGTAAAGAGAAAGTATTTCAAGCAGAGAGAATGTGAACATAGATGTAATCAGGCCTGGAAGTCAAAATAGGAAGGGTAGACTTGAGGGATGAGAAAAATGGGGTGTGGACTTATATACTGGTAGAACCCTTCTCTGACTGTGCCCACTAACCAGCCTCCCTATGGTGTGTTCTTATAGCACCCTGTCTCTGTCCTCCAGAGTTCATAATTGTGTGTAAGATTTGTGTGTGAGAGTGTGTTTGTGTGTGTGTGTAAGATCAATGAGGGTGAGAATCATTTTATGCTTTATTCACTATTGTAAGCTTGGTGCCACCACAGAACCTAGAACATCGTATGCACTCAATAAGTATTTCTGGAGTGAATGAATGACCAAGTGAATAAATGATTGGTATAGTAGTAAAAACACCTCAGAGTGTTGAGTTCCAATTCTGGTTCCAGCACTAACTCTCTATTGATCTTGGATATTTCATTTAACCTCTTTAGAATCCATTTTTTTTTTCCATGAGCAAAATTGAAATGTTGAATGACATCACCTACAAACTCTTTTCCAATTCAAAATTCAAATGTGCCCTGTTCCCACAGGTTTTATTTTTTTGTTCCTTTTCTTGTTTTCATATTTTCCACTAAATAGTGTATGTTTTTCCTCCGTACTTATTTATCTGCCTGTTCACAGGCAAAGCCCAGCATTCCAGGTGCTGCCACATAAAGTTAGAATTTGAAAGTTTATCAGACCCTGGTCAATGGAAGCAAATTCTGAAGAGCTGGCCTTTCCTCTACCCCAAATTATTTGGGTTATCAAAAGACTAATATCAAAGCTGATTACTAAGAGGTTCCCAGCCAAGTAGGCCTTTGATTTTCTTTTCCTACTTACACACTAAGATAACGTTAGTTAAAAAAACAAAATCCAAAAGCTCTTTTCACTTATATTTTTGGCTCTTCCAGTAAAACAGACTATCTAAAATGAATTAACTATCAGAGGGGTACCATTACCCCTACTACATCCTATGCTGAAACACACACATACATAGGTAGGATAGAGTCCCAGCAAGGTGCATTTTTTCTCTAGAATTAACATGATTCAATTTCAGGGGTTTATTAACATGTGGTTTTTAAAATGCCTGTCTTAAAAATGAATGTGTATAAGATAGCATATTTATTTTTATATCTGAAAAATATCCCAGTTAACAACCTAAAGTATCCCTAGTGGCAACAGTTGAAATAGCTTATGCTTTCACTATACTGATTATAACAGAAGGAGAGAATATGTTAAGTGCCTAGTTATTTACACTAATCGTGGTCATAATAATATCAAAAAGTTGAATTATGATATTTTAAATACCTAGTCAACTCTACCATTCTTTGGGTATATAAAGCTCTTTTCAGCAGAGAACAAGATTATTTTTTAAATTGGTTTGGAATCCTCTGAAACACTGTTCCTATTTCTCTTGAGTGTTTCCACCCATGAAACTCAAGACATAAATCTACTGCAATTTGCACAAAGAACATCTAACATATAACCGTGTATCAGAAGGAGGAGAGCCTATTCGGGAGAATATGTCTCTTTCCTCTCAGAAAAGAGAGGGGTATATCAGATCTAGTCTTCAAGCCTGCCTCTGAATTATCCTGCCTCAAGTATTTGTTCCTTATGCAAGTAAAGACTGCTTTATTTAACTCAGGATGATCATATTATGAACGCAGAAAGTAATGGCTATTCTGGTTACTTGAAATGACCAAAGACAAGCCTTGGGTGCATAATCTAATAATAGAATAAAAAATATAGTAAAGGGGAGTGCTCAGGTGGGACTTTTATCAATTTTGTGAGAAGTGGTAACATGCCAAAGCTTAATAACAATGTGCTGAAAAGGACAACATCTTAGTAAAATAAAGTGGCATCCATCCTAGTAGAATTCATCTGTTTAGTCCACAGGAAGACTTGTGAGAGCTTAAGCAATTTTCTTCTTGCCAAGAAAACTGGCTTTGCTGTCCAGTTGTTTTCCCATAGAAAAGGGCTTTTATTTTGTATCAAGATAATTTATATATATTGATATTTCATATATTACAAATTTTAAAATTATTTATTTCTCTTTTGAATCTTACAGAAATACACTTCTAAAATAGTTTAATTGAGATATAATTCACATACCATACAATTCACCCATTTAAAGTGTGCAGTTCAATGGCTTTTAGCATATTGAGTCATGCATCAGTCACCGCTGTCAATTTCAGAACACATTTATTACCCCCAAAAGAAACCCTCCATCCCTTAGCCATCACCTCACAATCTTCCCATTCCCTCAGCCCTAGGCAACCACCAGTATACCTTCTGTCTCTATAGAATTGCCTATTCTGGACATTTCATATAAATGGAATCATACAATCTGTGGTCTTTTGTGACTGGCTTCTTACACTTAGTGTGTGTGTGTGTATATATATATATTTTTTTTTTTTTTTTTTTGCCATACGCGGGCCCCTCACTGTTGTGGCCTCTCCCGTTGCGGAGCACAGGCTCCGGACGCGCAGGCTCAGCGGCCATGGCTCACGGGTCCAGCCGCTCCGCGGCATGTGGGATCTTCCCGGACCGGGGCACGAACCCGTGTCCCCTACATCGGCAGGCGGACTCTCAACCACTGCGCCACCAGGGAAGCCCTCAGTATATATTTTTAAGGATCATCCACATTGCAGCAAGTATCAGTACTTTATTTTTTTATATATATAAATTTATTTATTTCATTTTCGGCTGCATTGGGTCTTTGTTGCTGTATGCAGGCTTTCTCTAGTTGTGGCGAGCGGGGGCTACTCTTCGTTGCAGTGTGCAGGCTTATTGCGGTGGCTTCTCTTGTTGCGGAGCACGGGCTCTAGGCGCGCGGGCTTCAGCTGTTGTAGCACATGGGCTCAGTAGTTGTGGCACACGGGCTTAGTTGCTCTGCAGCATGTGGGATCTTCCCAGACCAGGGCTCAAACCCGTGTCCCCTGAATTGGCAAGCAGATTCTTTTTTTTTTTTTTTCCACTAGGGCCTCTCACCGTTGTGGCCTCTCCCGCTGTGGAGCACAGGCTCCGGACGCGCAGGCTCAGCGGCCATGGCTCACGGGCCCAGCCACTCCGCGGCATGTGGGATCCTCCCGGACCGGGGCACAAACCCGTGTCCCCTGCATCGGCAGGCGGAATCTCAACCACTGTGCCAACAGGGAAGACCGGCAAGCAGATTCTTAACCACTGTGCCACCAGGGAAGCCCAGTACTTTATTTTTATTGGAGAATAATGTTCCATTGTATGGATATACCACATTTTATTTATCCACTCATCAGTTGATGGGCATTTGAGTTCTTTTCACTTTTGGAATATAATGACTAATGCTGCTATAATCATTCATATACAAGTTTTTCTGAGGACATATGTTTCATTTCTCTTGGGTTTGTCTATAGCCAGAAGTGGAATTACTAGATCATATGGTAACTCTAGGTTTAGCCTTTTGAGAAACCGCCAGACTGTTCACCAAAGAAGTTGCATCATTTTATATTCCCACTAGAAGTGTATGAGAGTTCCAATTTCTCTACATCTTTGTCAATACTTTTTATTATCTTTTTTAATACAGCCATCCTAGTGGGTATGAAGTGGTATCTCATGATGGTTTTGATTTGCATTTCCCTAATGACTAATTATGTCGAACATTTTTTCATGTGTTTATTGACCATTTGTATATCTTCTTTAGAGAACTATCTATTCATATCCTTTGCCCATTTTTTAAAAATTTTATTTATTTATTTATTTTTGGTTGCACTGGGTCTTCGTTGCTGTGCACGGACTTTCTCTGGTTGCGTCGAGTGGGGGGGCTACCCTTCGTTGCGGTGTGTGGGCTTTTCATTGTGGTGGCTTCTCTTGTTGCAGAGCATGGGTACTAGGCATACAGGCTTCAGTAGTTGTGGCAGGCGGGCTCAGTAGTTGTGGCGCATGGACTTAGCTGCTCCGCGGCATGTGGGATCCTCCCGGACCAGGGCTCAAACCCGTGTCCCCTGCATTGGCAGGCGGATTCCCAACCACTGCCCCACCAGGGAAGTCCCCCTTTGCCCATTTTTAAATTGGGTTATTTGTCTTTCTGAGTTGTAATAGATATATAATTTTAAAGGAAACTCAATATGTAAAAACACAAATTAACAACTCAATACACATATCTTGATCACCTGCTATGTGCAGTTTAGGGCAGTGTCACATGTGCAGAAAGCAAGGAAAAGATGCGTCAAGAAGCTTACAATTATTAAGTCGGGGGAGTGAGACAAATCCACTAGTAAAGGAAAATCATATCAAGTTAGAAAATCAGAAAGGGCTTCGTGGAAAAGTTGGTGGTTATAATAGAACTTCTAAAGTGAGAATTTTGAAAGACAGAGAAATGGGGAGGGCATTTCAGGCAGAGGGAACAGCACAAGACGGGGCATGGGGTACTGGTGTTCAAGTCATGATAGGAGAACAGCAAGCAGTTGTTTGGCTAGAAAATAGAATGAGTAAAAGGCTAGATGATGAGGCTGGGAGAGGTTAGATAGGACCACATCTTAGAGGCTTAAAAACCAGGTTGAGGGGTCTGTGTTCAAATCCCTAAATCAGTGGTTCTCAACTGAGAGCAAGTTTGGTCCCTAAGAAATATTGGCAATATGCGGAGACATTTTTGATTGTCACAACTAGTGGCACTATTATTAGTGGGCAGAGGCCAGGAATGGTGGTAAACATCCTCCAATGCACTCCAGCCCCCTCCAACAAAGAATTACTGGCCACAAATGTCAATAGTGCTGAGGTAAGCCCTATGATTACCTCAACTTACCACTTTGAGAGAGTTTTCATGTTGCAGTACACAGAGAATGATCCCAGCAGAGCCCAGTGACTCCCCCACCCCATCAAGTTGAGAAGATGAAGCTGAAACTCTGGGGGGATCAAGATAGCCAGAGTTCCTAATACAGAAGAGAGGAGAACTACACAGAGAGAGAACTCTAGAGATAGGCAGAGGGTTCCCCTTGAGAACTCAGCTAAGTACTGCTAAGCACATGCATATGAGGAAGACCCAAGTTCAAGCCAGGGGAAAGAGCCACCTGAAAGGATTAAAGGGAACAATGCCTAGTGTTCACATAGGGTAGAGAATAGTGCCTGTTATCACCACCAAAAGGCAAGACCTCATGATTCACACTATTCCCACCCAACAAGGTAAAATTCACAATGTCTGGCATCCAGTCAAAAATTACCACACATTTAAAGAAGCAGGAAAATACAACCCATGATGAGGAGAAAATAAAACCAATCAGTTGAAACACAGACCTTAAAATTATCAGACAATGATATTAAAACAAACATTATAACTGTATTCCACATTGCAGAAAGTTAGGTAGAGTCATGGGAGATATACGTAAAAAATAAATAAAACGTCTAGAAATGAAAATTGCAATGTCTGAAATGAAAATATACTGGATGGGATTAAGAGCTGAGGAATGGCAGAAGAAAAGAGTAGTCAACTTGAAGACATAGTGATAGAAACTATAGAAAATGAAATGCAGAGAGAAAAAAACTTAAAAAGAAAGAAAGGAATGAAGGAAAGGGAACCAATGAGCTGTAGGACAATTTCAAGGGGCATAATATACATGTAATTGGAGTCCCTCAAATGGTTTATAGAAAAAAATTTCTGAATAAGTTATAGACAAAATTTTTCCAAATTTGATGAAAAATTATAAAATCACAGATCCAAGACTCTCAAGAAACCCCAAGCATAAGAAACAAAGAAAACTATACCAAGACACATGATAATTGCTCAAAACCAGTGATTAAGGAACAAATCATTTAAAAATCAGAGAAAAAAACCACATTATACACAGAGGAACAAAGATAAGGGTGGCAGCAGATCTTTCATTAGAAGCAATGCAAATGAGAAGACAGTGAAGCAACATATTTAATGAACTGGGAAGAAAAAAACAAAAACCTGTCAACCTAGCATTCTATACCCAGGGAAAATATCTTTCTAAACAAAGGCAAACTTTTTAAAAAGTTAAACCTAAAAAAACTGAAAGAATTAATTACCAGTTACCCATGAAGTGGTATAGCATTATTTGAAAGTGGACTTAGATTAGTTTTAAAGAAATATTGCAAACCCTAGGGCAACCACTTAAAAAGTTATTTAAGGAAGTATAATTGATATGCTTAGAGAGAAGAAGAAATGGAATCACATTAAATGCTCAATGAAAGCCAGAGAAGGCAGAAAAAGAGAAAGATAAATGGGATGGAAAAAGATACACCATGCTAATGCTAATCAAAAGAAAGTTGTATTAACTAGATTAATTTCAGACAATGCAGACTTCAGAACAAGGAAAATTTTCAGGACTAAAGAGGAGCATGACATAATGATAAATCAGTCAATTCTCCAAGAAGATATAACAATCCTTAACATGGATACTCCTAACAACAGAGCATCGTAACACATGAGGCAAAAACTGGTAGAATTGCAAGGAGAAACAGACAAATGTGATAGCTGGAGACTTCAACACCCATCTTTCAGTAATTGACACATCCAGCAGGTAGAAAATCGGTGAGAATATAGTTGAACTAAATAGTACCATCAATCAACTGGATCTAATCAACATTTATAGAATATTTCATCCAACAGTTACCAAATACATATTCTTCTCAAGCTCACATGGAATATTCACCAAGATAGACCACATTCTGGGCCATAAAACACACCTAAAGAAATTTTAAAAAGTAGAAATCATATAAAGTGTGTTCTCAGACCACAGTGGAATTAAATTAGAAATCAGTAACAGAGAGATAGCTGGAAAATCTGAAAATATTTGGAAATTAAACAAGACACTTCTAAAAAGACTAATCATACCAAGTGTTTGTGATGTGCACAACTAGATCTCTTATACGCTGCTAATGGGAAGGTAAAATAGTACAAGCACCTTGGAAAACAGTTTAAGTTTCTTAAAAAGTTAGACATAGACCTGCCACATGACCTACCCATTCCACTCCTAAATATTTACCCAAGAAAAGTGAAAGCATATATTTATATAGAGACTTATACATGAATATTTATAGCAGCTTTATTTGTAATTGTCAAAAACTGGAAACAACTCAAATATCCTTCAACAGGTGTATGCATAAATGACTGTGGTATATCCATACAATAGAATGCTCCTCAGCAATAAAGAGGAATGAATTATTGATGAATGGTACAATCTGTGTAAGTCTCAAAATAATTCCTGAGTAAAAGAAGCTAGACAAAACAAGACCGCATATTGTACGGTAACTTGATGTAAAATACTACAGAATGCAAACTAATTTAGAGTGACAGAAAGCAAATCAGTAGTTATCAGGTGATGTTGGGTAGGAGGGTGCAGGCAGAAACTTTTGGGAGTAATAAATAGGGAATATGTTCATTATCTTGACTGTGGCAGTGGTTACATGGGTGTATACCTAAGTCAAAACTTATTAAATTTTATATTTAAATATGCGCAGTTTATTATATGTCAATTATACCTCAAGAAAGCTGTTTTTAAAATGTATATAATGCAAAGGTTCAGGAAAAACTGAATTCACATAATGTAATTATTTCTTTTGCCCTGAACCAGATTAAGGCATTTTCTAATCTAAGTGTCTTTTTTTTTTTTTTTGGCCGCGCTGCGCGGCACGTAGGATCTTAGATCTCCCATCAGGGATCGAACCCAAAGCCCCTGCACTGGAAGCATGGAGTTTTCTAAGTGTCTTTTACTGGTTAGTTCACCTGGCTATCACAAATCACTGAAATCTAAGAGCATAAATGATAAACCAACTTCATTGCAGCCCATCTCATTCTGTTTTGTTCCATGAATTATTCTTTCAGCAAGCAAATATGTGCTTGGCTGTGAGGGTAGCAAGGTGAGAGTATGTGGAAAGAAGAGTCTCAAAATAAATGATGGTAGGTCAGGAACATTATCTTCTTATATGAAAGACAGCACACTAAAATCTGTTTAGTTGTTTTGCAGCTGCTTAAAACAAGTGAGGCCTTCTAGGGCTCTAAAAAAAGCAAATGAGCAAATATTACCCATTCTCTAAGACACTATCTGAATATCATGAGGTTCACTTTGTATAACTATGTTTTAGATTCTGGGCATGTGGACCTTTACTTGCTTTCATGGCAGACCTAAGTTCCTTTGCAGGTTTTCCCTGGAGATCTGTTGATGACCTCTTTCATTATGGGATTCTCGACCAAAGGGCAGTTTACCAAGCATTTAACTTGCTTCAGCCTGTCACCTGTACATAACATTGAGTTAATCATATTTAAGTCTACACTACTACACTGAGAAGGAAGAGAGGAAGATAAATATATTTTTATAAATACTTAGTAAATAAGGTGACGATACTAAATAAAGCTATGCTTGTAAAAGTTTCTTTTCTTACAGGTAACATGAATAGCATCTCTCCAAAGAACCAGCTTCTTCGTTTCTCTCTTCCATGAGTTGGCTTTTCTTTCTTGGCACCTCTGAAATGAGTGTCCACTGAGAGGTACAATTACAGCCTTGTAGATTCTGTCTATGACAGTGAACACTCTTCACTCTGAACTTGGATTTAACGTGTTGTTGGAACCTCTCACACGGACTGTATCAGAGTGTACTCAGCATCGTTAGTTCTAATTTTTCGTGCATAGATCATTTCTCCCCAACAAAAATTATGAGTTAACTGAAGAGACTGTATCTGCCTCTTTGAGTCTCGAGATTGAACATATCTAACACTTAGTATTGTTACTTTAAAAAAATCTTCTTCAGAGGTTACATATAAAAGGGACAGTAGAATTTGAGCAGATTATATCATCTTACACCAACATGTATGGAGCACTGCCCCCTTGATGCCTAGTACTGTGCTAGATCTGCAGGAAATACAAGGATATGTCAGGTCATCACAGAAGTTGAACGAGGTTAGATTCAAGAGGGCCTCCCGGTACAAGGCCAAGGGGCTTGGACAGGATAGGGAACCATTAAAGGTCTTTAAGCGGGAGTAAGACAAAATGAAAGACCGTTTTCAGGAAGAATTACCTGATAGAATGATATAGGATGAATAAATTCAGGACAAACTAGAGGCAAAAAGACTAATTTGCCTCTAGTTAAGGCAAATAGTAGGTAAAGATTGAAGCTGTTCAGCTGTGAGATTAAGATGGACCGGAATGGAAGCAGTTCAGGGAGAAAGGACAACCATGAGCAGAAGGCTTGATAATGGAAACACAACATCCATTAGTTGAGTCCTAAGTATTTTTTCTCTGTTATTTTTATTTTTTACTTATATATCTCTCTTCTTCCAAAATAGAATTTCAGGGAGTTTACTTCTTCTTCTTCCAAAATAGAATTTCAGGGAGTTTACAAAACTTCATGCAGGATGACATAAAATTTAAAATAAGTTGGTCACAAAATTGGAACAAAGGAATGATTATGGTTAGAAAATAAGATAAAGCTAAGGGTAAATTTGTTATACAAAATGCATGCTGTGAGGAGGACACAGTTGGATACTTGAATCATTGTGCAAATAAAGGTAAAAAATAAAGATAGAAAAACACACAATTTCTCAGGATAAGCCCAATAGTTTCTGATACCAAGAACAGAGAAAAATTTCTCTTTGAGGTCTGTAGACAGAAGATACTATGCTTGCTCTTTGGTGAGCAATAACTGTCCTTAACAATATTCTTAGAGTAAAAACATCTAGTAATATAAGCATTGGTATAACACAGGAGGAAAAAAGTCAAAATTAGTGAAAATAATGGCAGTGAGAAGCTCCAAAGCAACAGGATGTGTTTTTGGCTAGTCTGTCTTAATTTGGGGATGGATTTTTTTTAATCTCTAGATGTCATGTTCCCCAAAATATGACCTATATACCATCAATATAAACTGGGGTACTTCATAAAAATGTAGACTCCTGGACCTCCCCCAAGATGTAATGAATCACAATCTTTCGGGAAGGGGCCTCAGGAATTTAATTTTTTTGAAAAACTTCCCAAGTAATTCTTTTTTTTTTTTTTTTTTGATATCTAAGAAGTGGATTTATTTAGAGAGACGCACATTCCATAGACAGAATGTGGTCTGTCTCAAAAGGCAAGAACAGCCTTGGGAGAAACACACTCTACAGAGCTTCCCAAGTAATTCTGATGCACACCGATGTTTGAGAACCTCTGACTCGAGCCAAGCTTTTCAATCTATGTATAGACACGTTACAGGGTATGAATTCAGCAAGCCATGATAAATGTTTTTTAAAATGAAATACAAAGTAGAACAGACTAGAATATATCAGAGTGACCCAAGTTTTAAGTATATGGAATTAGAGTAAGTATTCTTCAGGGTAAATTTTTGAATATACACATATTATTATATGAAATAAATATAACAGTGTAATAAATAAGATATATGTTTGTATATGTATATAAATATATGTTACATATATATAGCATAGTGACTATTATATACATCTATGACATCATGATATATATAATTGTCTTAGAGTCACTATGTGTTTTTTCATAAATATACTAGTTAGAGGAATTCTTCAGACAACATTCCCTCTGGATTGTTTTCTCCACTCAGTTTTCATTAAGCTCTGAGCAGCAATGAGTCTGAACTCATACCCGACAGAAGGACCCTGTAGCCAGGTAGGTGTCATGTGTCCTAAACTGTTAGCCCAGCTGGGTAGAAGTGAGTTACATCCGTGAGGAGTTGAGAAGTTAGACAAGAACTAGAAACTAAATAGAAGGCCAGAGACCTCAACCATCTCCCTGAAGGCCAGACCAAGTGTCTCCTCAAGATATAATTGGGGTCCATCTAAAACAGAGGTAGAACGAGCAGGTCTGGGTTCCTCTCTGCAGCTGAACAGTTCTTCTCGTATCTGACCTCCTTCTCTTTCTCTTCCTATGTACAACCTCCCCTCCTACTCAGGAGAGATCTCATCTCTGTGAATCTAGGGCCTTAAAGTTGAGGCATCTATTCCCTGCCATATTTCAAGGCCAAGCTGAAGTTCCACCTTCTCGATGGAAAAGTGGTCCCACTTTGTGGTCCCAAACCACAGTCAGGGTTCCTTTCTCTGAATTTCTACACTCATTTATTCATTATCACAATTTGTCTTTTGTGAATTCATGCATCCACTCAAAACAAATGTTTATTAACCACCTATTATGTGTCGGGTTCTGTGAGGGTAGAAAATTTACATGGCTTTGAACTCTCCACAGCCCTCAGGACAATGACTTGCATATAGTAAGTACTCAACATACATTGTTGACTAAAATGCATTTTTGCTTCCTAATACTTTTTTCTTTTTCTTTTTCTTTCTAATAGTAAGAATAGATGCACAGAAAGAACATGAAAATTTGTAGCAAATTGCACGGCAGGTAGCTGTGCTCACTTTTTCATACCTTTACAATACAAGGCTGCTCTTGTGTGTACAGATGTGACCTTCTTAAATCATATTTCACCAAATTAAAAACATTTATCAGGAATGTATCTGAATACATTCTAAGCATCATTTATCCTAAAAAAGCAAGTCAATTGAATTCATAATGAAATCTTTCATTTGTTTCAATTTGATCTACCTGAGATGCTTAAATGGATACATAATATACTCACTTCTCCCTAGGAATATCCTAAACCAAAAGCTAAGAGTGTCTTGCTCCCCAGAAAAAGAAAAACAAATATCGTATATTAACGCATATATGTGGAATCTAGAAAAATGGTACAGATGAACCTGTTTGCAAGGCACAGACGTAGAGAACAAATGTACGGACACCAAGGGGGGAAAGCACGGGGTGGGGGGTGGAGGGTGGGATGAATTGGGAGATTGGGATTGACATATATACACTAACATGTATAAAACAGATAACTAATAAGAACCTGCTGTATAGCACAGGGAACTCCACTTGACTGTACAGTAGAAACTAACACAACATTGTAAAACAACTACACCCCAATTTAAAAAAAAAAAAGTGGAGCTGGAATAACTGGATAATCTCACGAAAAAAAAAAAAAGAATGACTTGTTCCTTTCTGTGTTAAACAAGCTTTAGGAGTGGAAGTATTGCCTTTATGCATTTTTAAGCAATCAAAATATCTTCATGGGGGCTTCCCTGGTGGCGCAGTGGTTGAGAGTCCGCCTGCCGATGCAGGGGACACGGGTTCGTGCCCCAGTCCGGGAAGATCCCACATGCCGCGGAGCGGCTGGGCCTGTGAGCCATGGCCGCTGAGCCTGTGCGTCCGGAGCCTGTGCTCCGCAACGCGAGAGGCCAGAACAGTGACAGGCCCGCGTACCGCAAAAAAAAAAAAAAAAATTTTCATGGGATGAAAAAAATGTTTACAGAATTTCTATGGTTGAATAATTTGAAACAGCTAGGAAACTGGATCCATTAAACCCACTTACAATAAAGCTTTTAAAATACACAATAATATATGATAATTGTAATTTTTGAAAATGTAGCTTTTATTATTTATTTAAAAATCTAACAAATCACCTATAACCCTGTCACCTATGAATTAGTACTTGGAAAATATCCTGCTAGGTCTGTTTTAAGAAGTCTTTAGCTTATCAGTTATCTATGAGAAATCTTTGAATTTACTAGCCTTAAGGATGGGACTTTGTCACCCAGCCTTAGACACAGTAGTAGAATCGAATAGAAGAAAACAATGTGGAACAGGGAGTCTTTCCAAAGAAAATTCATCATATATCTTTCTTAATGAACCTATTAAAATGGGGGAGAGAAATTGTTAACAAAAGGTAACTTTATCACTGAGGCAAGATATGCTATTATTGCCTTAATAACCAAATTACTCTCTGACATTACTTTCACTCGAGAATGTTATATGCTTAATAAGAAGTGCCAGGATGGGATGTGCTCAGCATTTTCACACTCATTTACTACAGTACCTCAGAGCATTATAGAATGTTCACTTGAAATGTAATTTTCCAGCTAAGTTACAGCTTTGCATAGAGTTAGGGAAACTCAAACTCTCGATTTTGTCCTAGAGATTTTGAAGTTTTATGTTATTATGACTATCTCACAAGCCAAGGTAAAGCCAACAGTGTTAACTTACACCCAAGAGAACAGAGTGAAACTACAATCACTGACTGACAACTGACTTACAATAAAAAGTCTCCACAGACTTAAACGGCTGCTTTAAAGGAGACATAACTAACGTCAGTACTGGAGAGATGAAAGCAACTCGATCCCTGCGTATTCATGTCAGTATGTCAATGCATATCTATCTGACTATGATGACAATATAAAAATGGAAGAAGGTCAGGATATCTAAGCATGGCATTAAAGTCTAGACCAAATCTGATCGAAGATCAAAGATACTGTAACTACCAGTCTTAACCGCATTCTGTTAAGTTTAATTACAGTTGAACTCATAATTTATTTCCAAGATCTCCAAGACATCCTGGCTAGTACTCTGGAATTTTTTACGTAACCATACAGGGATTGAGATATTTTAAGATTCTAAGCCTATAACAGTGTATTTGTAGATAATTATATGCTGTGGGATGTATAATATGATTCCCTGTTCTTTTGATAACACAGGCACCCGTTGAATGAGAGCCTGAGTGAAAACAGTAATTCAAAGTTTCCTTCCTTTGTGATTTTTTGGTCTAAATCTCACCATTACTTTTTCATTGTTTGGACCTTATTGTATTAAAAGGCAGGGCAAGCCTGATAAGAGCAAAGGAAAGGCTTAACACAGTTTGGAGAAGGCAGCATGGATTTCCTCCAGAACAGGGACCCACCCTAGGGGCCTGGAACCATGGGAATTTCCTACTGAAGGATGTAGCAGTCTATAGCTTAATTTTCACCCTAAGATTAATGGGACCTGGGATATGGAACATTCTCCAGCTCTGGGTAAAATCAAATACCACAAGTTAGAAGTTCAGGTGCATTTCTCTTTTTTATGGATACCAGTATATTGTCAAAGAGACTCACAGACTACATGAAGGGAGAAAAAAAATGTTTTTCCTGCAATTCCTATGAACTGTGAAGAATTGAAATTATATGCTTGAGGACAGCAGCAGCACAGAGACTCAGAAGAAAAAAAAAAACACAACTTTTAAGCTACTTCTGAAAACTGATGAATGTCACATATTATGCTCACAGGATATCCTATCCAAAAGGATTTGCTTCTTTCAACTGTCCTGCAACTCACAGCTGTGACTGTCACATTCTTGAGGTGAAGCTATGCTCCATGTCCACTTAAGCTTGATCTGCCTATGAAAGCTGCCAACCACAAATATGCAGGCACTGGAGCATTCTGTCCTCCCATCACTACCACAAACACTTGGATTAGTGCTTGATTTATTAAAGTGATAAGTGATTCTACTATAGCAGTGGTTCTCAAACGGGGCTGGTTTTACCTCCTCGGGGACGTTAGGCGATGTCTGGAAACATTTTTAAGGGTCACAACCTGGGGGGGTTGGGGTGGGTGTTGCTATTGGCAACCGGTGAGTAGAGACCAGAGATGTTGCTAAACATCCTACAAAGCACAGAACAGCCCTTCCACAGCAAAGAATTATCGTGCCCAAAACACGATACCTAATGGTACCTAAGTCGAGATACTCTGAACTAGAGTTTTCTTTTTCTCACAACTGCTCCATGGAGATGAGCATGGATGTGGGTACGTAAGGATGGTAGACGAATGTATTTGCTCCCTTATTTCTCCATCCCTCAAAACCCTCTTCTCTACCTTTGTGTAACTGGTCACCATTCAGCTTTCACCAAAATCTATGGCTTCTAACTGAAAGACACCAAGGGTCACTTTTAGCACAAAACAAATGTTTCTCTCTTCCAGGAGCCAAATGGTCTGTGCTAACTTTTCAAGTGTCTTCAACTCTTTTGATGAATTGAGGTTCTTCTCTAGCTGGTGAAGAAAAACAACATGGATAATGGTCTCTGCAGCTGTTGGGAGGTTTGTGTGTTGTGTTTTTTGTTTGTTTGGGTTTTTTTTTGTCTAGATTAGCTGCCCCAGCTACATTAATTCATGCACTTGACCAAGCAAAATGCCTCATTCCTAAAATAGGGTAGTCAAAGAAACCAGATTAACCTGGAAGGAAACATGAAACTGTGGGAAAGAAGATAAGGCTGACCACCCAATCACCTCATTTTCAGAAGAATCAAAGTCTTGCACTGCCAAGGCCACCTGCTAAAGTCCAGAAAAAGAAACACTGAAAGAAGAAAGAAATGCTGATGAGGATGCAATGATATAGGCCAAACTAGAAATAGAGGTTGGGGGGGCCAAGGGAGAGCACATTCTTTTCCCATAACTATTGATACTTCGTAACCATGCTCCTAAATAGAGGCATTTGCATGCCTTCTGTTAAAAGCATTAAAGGATAACCCATGTCCTCCCTTGGTTACAGAGCTCATAGCCCTGTTCTAATCAAAAGGAAGATAACTCTACTTCCAGGAATGTTTGAGTCTGGAAACAGTGGTCTAAATGACCAGTAAGTCCCTATCTGTTATCACCCTTCACATAGAACACTATGTGCCTGTGTTGCAGAGAATATAGTGCGAGGGGAAAAAGCCAAGCCTTTACCAAAACCCATATACTCTTTTGGGAGGAATGGACTTGAACTTATATTTAGGCTGAGCGACATAAAGGTGGGTCCTGTGCTCCAATAGGTTTTCCAGTATCTATCTCAAAGCCCACCATTAGCCATCCATCCTCCTTGCTAATTACACTCCAGCTACACAAGGAAGTGTGGTTTTTCACACTTGGGATTCTGTTTCCTGGCCTCTTTCCCTTTATCACGCTCTTCCTCACCATCAATCCCACTTCTGTCTTCCTTTCTTTAAGATTAGGCTCAGGTCCCATTTTTAGGGAACTTCCCTATGACCCTACTCTCACCCTTTTTCTGTGCTTCTATGACAACCAGTTAATATCAGCATCATTCTATATAGACCATTTTCCCGTCTATTCATATTTCCAGTGGATATCAAAAGTTTAGTGCGCAAAATATTCACTTGAGGAATTTGCTAAAAATACAGATTCCCTTGCTCTATGCAGAGATTTGTGTGTGTGTGTGTGGTATGCAGGCCTCTCACTGCCGTGGCCTCTCCCATTGCAGAGCACAGGCTCTGGACGCGCAAGCTCAGCAGCCATGGCCCACGGGCCCAGCCGCTTCACGGCATGTGGGATCCTCCCGGCCCGGGGCATGAACCCGTGTCCCCTGCATCGGCAGGCAGATTCCCAACCACTGCCCCACCAGGGAAGCCCTATGCAGAGATTTTTGAATCAGTAAGTGTAGGAGAGGCCCAGGAGACTGCATCTGTAAATAAAAACCTTCCCTAGTGATCCTGATGCTGGTGTCTACCAACAACACTGGAGAACTCAGCCATGTCTGCACTCCAAGCCCCTTAACAATGAGTCTAGAAGCCATCTTTAATTCTTCTTCATATCCCCAGCACCAATCCAGGGCCAATCCATGGCACAGGGAAAATCCATGTTTCAAAAAGTTGTTGAGAGACTTCCCTGGTGGTCCAGTGGTAAAGAATCGCCTTACAATGCAGGGGACGTGGGTTCAATCCCTGGTCAGGGAACTAAGATCCCACATGTCGCGGGGCAACTAAGCCCACTCGCCACAACTACTGAATCACGAGCCTCAACTAGAGAGACTGTGTGCCACAAACTACAGAGCCCATGCACCCTGGAACGTGCGGGCCACAACTACAGAGCCCACGCACCCTGGAGCCTGCAAGCCACAACTAGAGAGAAGCCTGCGCACCTCAAGGAAGAGCCCGCGCATCGCAAGGAAAGATCCCGCGTGCTTCAACTAAGACCCAACGCAGCCAAAAATAACTTAAATAAATAAATCTTTTTTAAAAAAAAACAAGTTTTTGAATAGATAAGTCCTGAAACATCTCTGGTTGAGAAAAACAAACATCAAATAAATTTTTTATATGGAGTAGTTGTGAGTGTGAGGCCAGGAAAAAAAATTAGATGAAAGGAGTAATGGAAAATCCCTGAAGTCAATTTCCAGTTGCTCCATATTTTGCCAAGAAACATTACTGCAAGTCTCTTCTTCACTTTTAGCATCAATTCCCATTACTGAGCTTCCCTCTGCTCACCATGCCTGGTGTTACACCAATCAGCTACCTGTGGACTTTTATATCATCTTTATACTGCATCCCACACCCTTCTAGTACTGCAGTCAGGAAGAATGTGTGCTTTACGTTAAATGCCCTCCTGTACTTTCTGATCATCCATTCTTAATCGGTAGTGCCCAACCTGAGACAGAAAGTTTTAAATCTCAATTCGAAAGAAGACAAGAAAAGGGTCTCATAATATCATACCACTTTTAGACAAAGACAAAGAATAGTCTGTAGTCGAATAACTAGTAAAATCAGGACAGAAATACAGCTCTGGTGTGTAAAGCAAAGTTTTGTGTGTGCTCTATTAGGTATAGATGTTAGTCATACTAGGAAAGAAAAAAAAAGAAGTGTGTGTGTATATACGTGGGTGTTCAGTTAAAAATGAGTTTGCCAAAAAAAAAAAAAAATGAGCTTGCCAAGAATTTTCTAGTTTCGTATTAGAGCAAAATAGATTTGATTCTTTGTCCTGGTGTCTCCCATCTTGGTTCAATGGGAGTCGAAAATATTTTTCACCCAACCCTCAGGGTCAGAGTTCTCTGTTACTGGAATGCTATTTTGTTTTCAGGCTGTTTTATGTTAACGGCTTGATTGCCAATATGGTGGTGTAGCAAGGATTTTCATTTTGGAAATCTTAGTACCATATGTCAATAAATACTAAGAAAAATATTCCTTTATGTCTCCTATACACGCGCACACACACACACACACACACACACACACTCTACCAACTCTGGTTTACTCCCCCCACCATAACAAACCCCTTTCCAAACATTCCATCTAAAAAGCTTGCCATTTAAATATGTCTAAATAAACTTTTAGGGTTTCCCTGGCGGCACAGTGGTTGAGAGTCCGCCTGCCGATGCAGGGGACACGGCTTCATGCCCCGGTCCGGGAAGATCCCACATGCCGCGGAGCAGCTGGGCCTGTGAGCCATGGCCGCTGAGCCTGCACATCCGGAGCCTGTGCTCTGCAACGGGAGAGGCCACAACAGTGAGAGGCCCGTGTACCGCAATAAATAAATAAATAAGTAAACTTTTTATTTTGGAATAATCTTAGATTTATAGAAAAGTTTCAAAGAAACTCCAGAGAATTCTCATATACCCTTCATCAATTTTTCCTAATGTTAACATCTTTCATAACCTTGGTCCATTTGTCTAAACCAGGGGATGACAAACTGTAGCAGCCTGCTGGCCAAATCCAGCCTGCTGCCTGTTTTTGTAGGGCCTGCAAGCAAAGAAGAGTTTTTATATTTTTAAATGTTGAAAAAATCAAAGGAAGAATAACATTCCATGACACATGAAAAGTATATGAAATTCAAAATTTAGTGTCCATAAATAAAATTTTATGGGAACACAGCCACGCCCATTCTTGTACATATTGTTTATAGACCTTTACCACTATTAGGGCAGAGTTAACTGGTTGCAACAGGAGACCAGAGAACCCTCAAAGCTCAAAGTTTTACTTTCTGATCTTTTACAGAAAAGTTTGCTGACTCTTGGTCAGATCTAAGAAATTAACATTGTTACATTACTATTAAATAAACCACAGACTTTTAATCACTAGTTCTTCCACTAATGTTTCACAATGCAATCCAGGACACCACACTGCATTTAGCCAACACTTTTTAATAGTGAGCGTCTCTTTACCCACCAGGTGCATGATCCTACTTTGGAAAATATTCCGGCCTAACAAATGGATTTCAGCTGGCCACTGTTTGTTTTTGTTGTTTGTTTGGGATTGCCTACATGCTTTACACAATAGGCAGACAATTTAATGCAACATCTGGGCTAGCAAAGCTGTGAACTCCAAGGTGGAGGAAGAGCTATATTTGTTCACGCGGTCCATGTGCTGGGGCAAGGCAGGGTACTAACTCCGGCCCCTCAAAAAGCAGGCTCCCAGGGCTTTCCTGGTGGCGCAGTGGTTGAGAGTCCGCCTGACGATGCAGGGGACACGGGTTCGTGCCCGGGAAGATCCCACATGCCACAGAGCGGCTGGGCCCGTGAGCCATGGCCGCTGAGCCTGCGCGTCTGGAGCCTGTGCTCCGCGGCGGGGGAGGCCACAGCAGTGAGAGGCCCGCGTACCGCAAAAAAAAAAAAAAAAAAAAGCAGGCTCCCAGTGTTCCCCCTCGTATGGTGTGAGGCCTCCTCCCACGCAATCCCTGCCCCAGCTCCCTGTCCTTTGTTTCCTCTTCCACAAGCCTGGCCTGTGAACAGCGCGTCTCTCCCTTTCACCCGGCTGCCGGCTCTTTCAATGGGCTCCGCAGGCACAGGCGGGCGGCGTCCGGTTGCCGGGCAACGGCCAGAACGGCAGCACACGTTGCCGCCAGGGCCGAGACACATCCGCACTAGCCCGTCTGCGCCGCGAGCCTGTGGCCTGATTTCTCCTTCTCCATTGTTGTAGCGAACACAAAAGACTACAACTCCAGTATAGTCACGGGGCTTGCATTAAATTACGCGCCAGGCCATTCTTTGGACCACAGCCTTTGTGGGCTGGGATGCGTCCCCTCCCGATGCCAGAACTCCACGCCTGTCACTCGCAGGCTGAAGCGCTTCGCGAGCGTGGGCGAGTTGTCTCCCTCCCTCCCTTCGCCACATCCGCCCACCGACCGCCTTTGTTCCTTTCAGCTGGCGGCCAGGCTCTCGTTTGCCTTTTGGCTGGCATGACATCACTCCAGCGGCGGTCTTGGGCATTCCTCACCACTCGCTTCCTTCTCTCTCAAGTTAAGCGTCGCATATAAAAATCCCAGGCCTATTTGGTCCTCTACTCTTATCTCTTTCTCAACCATCTCCCCACGCCCCCATTCCTCTCTCTCAAGTTCTTGAGGCTGCTGTTGCCATGGCACTCAATTTAAGAGATGAAGGGAGCTTTTCTCTGCTGTCTGCCAAACTCTCCAAACTTCAGAGGCTTAAGTCAGTGCTGAGTCCTTGGGATTTGCCAACGCTCCCCTGTGCTACAGTCTGAAGAGAGTTAACGTTTAATTCACTGCCTCTATTCCCGGATCCAAAATTCGGTGGTGAATGGGGAAGAGAAATTTTAAGTCACGCTTAGGAGCAATTGCATGTAAAAGCTGGAAGGGGTCTCCTCCAAAGGAAGAACATTCCAAGATATGAATTTATTTTTCCTCAACAGTGTAAGATGGACAAAGTGCATCTCATTAGCTATTTAATACCAACTCTTAGTTGCTGAGGGAGAAGTGCATGAAGGTAACGCTAACCTTTCCAGCTTTTTTTAATACTACTGTGTGAAATGCCTGTTGTTCAGCTAGGGTTCCCAATTAACCCTAGGGTCCCTTCCGCAGCACCTTCCCAGGTCAGGAGTGGAGGCAGGCACTTGTCCTAAATCTCAGCACACTGGTTAATGACAGTGTGGGGATCCAGATGTACCTTGCACCTGCACCCTCCGGACATCTTTGTGTTTCTCTCATTATTCCCACTCCCTTCCCCATAATATTTTGCTAAGACCCAGGCACAACGAAATAAGGTAAGTCATGAGAGGGATTCAACCTATACAGTTACAACTTACTTTTTTTTTTTTTTTTTTTTTGCGGTACGCGGGCCTGTCACTGTTGTGGCCTCTCCCGTTGCGGAGCACAGGCTCCGGACGCGCAGGCTCAGCGGCCATGGCTCACGGGCCCAGCCGCTCCACGGCATGTGGGATCTTCCCGGACCGGGGCACGAACCCGCGTCCCCTGCATCGGCAGGCGGACTCTCAACCACTGCGCCACCAGGGAAGCCCTACAACTTACTTTTAATACAGAATTCATATTATGGGGGTGGAAGGGAGAGAGCAAAAGCCTGTATGTCTTTAATATATTTTAACTTTTTCAGTTGGATGTCAAACTTCAGCTACCATAAGTTAATCAAGCAGGGATGATGTGCAACTATTTGTCAACTGATGTGGCACAAGCACTGACCCATCAGAACAGACGCCCTAGCAATGAGCATGGACCCCGGCCAGTAGCCTGCATGGGTATGAAGCCACTGAACACTACTGCTGACACCCACGAGGATCACAAATCCATGCCAAGCAACTGAGTGGGGGGTGAGGGGAGTTCCAAAAGGCAAAGCATTGTCTTTCCCTCCAGTTATTCATTATTTGGTTTGAAAAAAATGAAACTAGCATACATGAAATGATACCAATTGATGGAAGACAATAAAATTAACTATTCATAGCTTGGAATTTTTCTTAGTAATAATAATAGCTAAATTTTTACAACAGCCCTATGAAGTTATTGGTACTATTATTCTCCCCATTTTACATACATGAAATATAAAGAATTATGAGGTACTTCTTTCTCCAGAAAAAGAAGAGGGAGACACTTATTAATTGCCTGCAGTGTTTCAGGTATGGTTCCAGGCAATACAGTCACTCATACAGATGACCACACTTTAGAAACCTGGATTTAGTAGCTATGTGCAGGACAAATAGGAGGGAAAAAATGAGGCAATCAAGGTCACTGGGTAGGAGAAGTTTGGAAGAACCTAAGTCAAAGGCTGTAAGAAGGAAACCAGGGTGATGGAGTAAACTAGCTTCAGTTACCTAGCAAATTCAGGAGAACAAATATAGGATAAGCATGTTTTGAAGAAAAAAAGAAAAGGGATGTCAGGGGTATGAAGGAGCTCTAGGAGGAGGGGCCTCGGGCCCAAGCCTCAACCACAGGCTAGAGGTGGCAGTTGTGTAACAGGGCCTTCAAGACAAGTAGATGAAGAAAGGAAAGAAGTGATGTAAGAGGCACTTGGGAAAGAATGTTAGCCACTGATTTATGTGGGGGATATGAGACGAAGGAGTAAAAAGTGATGGAGGTTTCAAATTTGCCGAGGTTTGTTATAATCAACAGCTCTCGAGTGGGTTCCAAGAGTTAACTCAGCAACTCACAGTGCTGAACTCACCTCAGAGTAGTTTACTGACAGAAAATCTGAGCGAATAAATAAATATTAAAGCAGTCCTGGGCACAGAGTAGAAGCTAATTGAATATTTATTGGTTGACTGCTTAAATAAACTGAGGAACCAGGGTATGTGCAAATCCTAAACTTTTCTTTAAATCAGTGTGTTCTTGGGACTATTTTCTTCATATCAGTGGGCCTAGGGCCTTGGGCCCTAGAGTTTCTGCCCTTGGGACTATCTGAAGACACCAAGGCAGGGAGGCGCAAACGAAAGGACCGGGAGACTTGGGCTCCGCCTCTAGCTTGGATGTAACACCTTAGAAAGGTCATTTAGTTACTCTGTACTTGGTGTCCTTGCCTGTTCAACACTGAGGCTGGATTAAATAATCTAAGGTATAAACATTCAAATTTTACAAATGTATATCCACCCAAAGCATCTGAAGAAAAACATGAAGCATTTGGCACTGAGCAGATCTTGACCATTTTCTCCAAAGGTAACAGAAACGCATCTCACCAAACGGTAAAGGAGATAATCATGGTATTTCTAGGCTCTTTTCCTATAAGAATCCTGGCAATTTTCACAAGTTTGGAGGGACTTTCCCATTAATTTTGATTCCCATGATTTCACACCCATGGAAATATCCTCAGAGAAGCAGTTTCTTTGGCAGTTCCATGCTCACGATCATCTTAGTATCAATGGGAATTCTGAGATGTCAGCAGGGCAATAGGCCTCTTCTGGGCAGTGGGAAAAAGGAGCTGTCTCCTTTTATTACCAAAAATAAATACAGAAGACACAAAAGATTTTCACTACACTTGTCACATATGGTGGAGTAAGTTGAAGATGGAACTAAAGTCTCCTCCAAAAAATAAAAGGCTTTGTGTGTGTTTCAAAGGCATTTTATGTTGCATAACATGGAATTAGCCCCAGCTCCAGCCCTTTGAGGTTTGCATATTTATATAAATATATTGTCTAAAACAAAGAATTTTGAATTCTGTCTTATATTTAACCCCACCCCCCGCCCCAGGAAATTAGAACACACTGGGAAAAAAAAAAAAAAGCTGAAAGGAAACATTGTTTGGGGAGAACTTATCTGTAAACAATGAAGTGCCTTCAACAGTAAACAGTTCCAACAAATTGTACCAGTGGTCGAGCTCACTGTGTTTAGTATTTGCTGTACTTTTAAAATCTAGACTTAGCTTTGATTCATGCCTGTTTAGCCCCATGCTCTTCGCAGTGTGATCCATGGATCAGCAGCAACAGCACCACTTAAGAGCTTGATAGAAATGCAGAATCTCAAGTGCCACCCAGACCGACTGCACCAGAATCTGCATTTTATCCATAACCCAGGTGATTCTTATGACCAGTGGAGAAGCACTGCTCTAGTCTACAGAACCCATCCAGTAGAAGTGATGTTTAAAAGTGGTTTGCTTATTTTGAAAGGGCAGTTTTCTGGGAAAAAAGTTGTAGAAATTATTGGCTACATCTGTCACTAATGGGACTAAGACCCTCGCTAGTGTCAGAGAACAATAAAATACAGCATGCTATCGGTAGTGTAAGAAAATGCCAAGAGACCTACTATCGGTGAGGCTTGCATTTGGGGCAGTTTTAGGACTCCTCTACCCACATTCTCTTGACACAGCCTTCCTGTGACCAAATACACACTTTTGAAAGATGACTAAGGTTAAGAGTGCAATCTGGCCACAGAAAGGAGAAAAGCTCACTGACCCATGCTGGCCTCTGACCTTGACCTCATTAGATAACCAAATGAGCTAACCAGGCATGGACATCAGAGAGCATTATGTGTTGATTAAGACAAAGTATAAGAAGAACCAGCAAAAGATCAGTTACACAGATGTCTCTACCTTGATCACCCATATTTATTAACACTATATACACATATTTTTCCATCTTCTGGTATTTTTCCCACTGTATTGCAGATCAGGGACTTGCAGACAACAAAAGGTTCTTCTCTTTCATAGCTCTCTAGTCCTTTCCTTCAAAGCACTTAAGACAAATTTATAAATTTATTTTTGTGTTTATTCTTTTTTTTTTTTGGGGGGGGGGGGCAGTACACAGGCCTCTCACTGTTGTGGCGTCTCCTGTTGCGGAGCATAGGCTCCGGATGCACAGGCTCAGCGGCCACGGCTCATGGGCCCAGCCGCTCCACGGCATGTGGGATCTTCCCGGACTGGGGCACGAAGCTGTGTCCCCTGCATCGGCAGGCGGACTCTCAACCACTGCACCACCAGGGAAGCCCTGTGTTTATTCTTTTATGATAGTTTCGACCACTAAACTCCCCAAGGGAAGAGACCTTCCCCCCTCTGGTTCACCCAACACTTAGCAAGATCCCTGGCACTTAGTAGAAGTTCAAGAAACATTTGTTGAGTGACTAAGTGAATGGATAGTAAATATGGATCATATCTCTAAAACCAAATCTACCTAAGCTACCCTGCAACATTCAATAAACATTGAATATTCTATTATGCTAGGGGTTGGATATACAAATTTGCCCTGCCTTTTAGGACCTTATATTCTAGTAGAAAAAATAGATTTATAATAACATTAACAGCTAACATTTTAGTCAGTGTTCTAAAAAATGTTATACTACTAATTTATTGATTCCAACAATTCTAGGAGGTAGATATTATGACTGTCTCCATTCTGTATATGTGGAAACTGAGGCTCAGAGAGGTTAAGTAACTTGCACACATCTAGTACAGGGTGGACCTGTATGTGAACACAGGTGGTCTATGTCCAGAAACCATACTCTTAATTAAGTACTTGGGTAACCACCTTCTAATAAGCTATGAGAAGTGATCAGAGAGGTATGCACAGAATCTAAGGAAGAAGAGGCGGGACAACTAGTTCTAAACCCAGCCTGTGCTCTTCAAAGTAATAACCAAAAGCAAGCACTTGCTGCTGATGAAGAATTTGCTGGGAAGGTCTATGTGGCAGATGCAGCCCAGTGCTCTCCAGGGGTTAGAGTCAGCCTGAAGTCAGTCTCACCTTCCCTCATCTTGCTCTTTTCAGCCTTGGTAGCCACAGAGATCCCAATCCAATAAAAACACATATTAACCTATACTGTGAGCTTGGTGCAGGAACTGAGCAGAGGCTTCAATGGTTTAAGGGATTCAGAGGAAGCCTGAACAGGATATCAATGACATCCAGATTCAGAATTTAGGACACAACAGGATAATCACTTCCCCAGGCACAATGCATGTAACTGTTTTCTCTCTTGGTCATCTCTCCATCTTTATTCTCCCTTTCTCCCCTCTCCGGAGAGGGACCTATCTCCTCCAGTCTTGACATGCATTAGGGTCTTTCAAGTGGAATCACTTCCTCTAATTCCTGATAGGTTATGAGTGTGACCTCAGGTTCTGCTTTGTGTGTTTCAAGCTGAGATACCATCAGAACTCACATTTCCCTTCCAGGGCTCCACAAATTACTCTGGTGTGTGGATTACATAAAAATATAACTCTCAGGGTCTCGAAGTAGTTTAACAGAATTTGGAATTTAGGGGAATTTATGCACTCTGGAGCAATCTTTAAATAACGTGTTAAGTTCTAAAAGGGAAGATGCCCTTTCCTTCAAGTCTTCTCTGAGGTAGCTATCTATAATTAGCTCCTTGGTCACTGAACTGATAAAGCAGGTATCTTTTTTAAAGGATAAGTCATAAGAAATAAAATAAACCTTCTACTACATCAAAAGTTACTCGCTACAGTCTTTACACACTTTGCCTCTTTCTACCTTCCGCCTCTGTTTTTGGATAACTGCACCTCTCAATATGTTTTTGTTTGTTTCTCTTTTCTTATTTCTTTTATACTTAGAAGGTACCTCAGTGTTTTATTCAAAGGAAAATCTCTTCTGACAGCAATTCCACTTACTCTTTGGTGTTTGGTTGTGCTTTCCTCTTCTGCTCTTTTTTACTGGCACCTCCCAAATTCTTTTCTTTCTCTACTTCTCCCTGTCTGCATGTTTTCCCACCACCACAGTTTATCTTCTTTCTCCCCCTTACATGCCTGGACGGTACAAAATCGAAAGGACAAGCTGAGGGTGTTTTTCTATGTTGTTACATCTATCCATATTCTTTCCTCTCTGTGGATATGTTATCACAGAACTTGGTCATTTCTTGGAAAACACTGCCAACGGTTTGCAACTCAGCATGAACCATCTCCGTAATCCCCATTGTTTTCAAAAATATAGCCATATCAATTTACAGCCATATCAAATGGAACTGATGGCCAGTGTGAAGGCCAGAGAGTGGTGAGCGTGCTCTCCTCACTGTTCGGCACCCCTCCCTGCAGTGGCCTGGATGAAGGGGGCCTATCAAATGAGGGCACACTGAGTGGGAATGGCTGGGGGGTGGCGCAGCAGTGGTAAATGTTCATATTAGAAACTGTTCTCTTTCTCTCATTTGCTCTGCATGGCCTGTCAGCAGAACCTGACAGCTTTAAACCCGGCATGAATAACTAACCACTTATCTGTGATTTTCCAGCCTTGTCTACTTTCTGCGTACCTGAAACATTTTTTCTCTCCCTGATTTCAAACAAGCAGTATTTTCAAGGCACAAAAATTGAATATGTAAACCCAATGAAATTTGGTAGAAATATTATTGTAGTCATACAATGTTTCACTATTAACCTTCTGCGGCATGGCATGGTTCGAGTATTTTTAATACTTGGATAAGTATTCAATTTAACTTCCTAATTTTAACATTCTTAAAATAATTTCTTCCTAAATCTAGCTTTTAGCTAATGCTTGCGAATAAGAGTGATCCTAAACTGCCTGGAGTTTTCATTACCTTCCTAACCAACAGTGCTGTCACTGTGGTTTAACTCTTCAGCCCACCAAAGGCATAAACAAGAATATCCAGCAATTCTACTTTCATTGTGAAACACCAATTTCATTTACATCCAAAGAAAGTATGGATGAAATAAATCCAGTTGAGTGGTTGGCTGGAGGTGGTGTAGTTCTGGCTAATACATCACGTTTCCTGCTAGTAATATTTCTAAATCTATTACCTTATTAATATAAAATATAATTGATAATCTCCTATGTGTGCTGTAACAATAGAATTCAAGTTGGAAGCACGTTTCTATCGTAGGTCTTCTGCACTGTCACTGTCTCTTTCAACAAAATGCCCACATCCGACGTGTGATGTTGAAACGCTAAGTGATTTGTAATTCCTAATAATAACTTTCATTTTGTTAATTCCTTTCTGCCCTTTAGCATCCTTCAAAGCTTTAATGATCCATATAATTAAATTATAACTCAGAATGAGAACTTTCTAGAAATATAATATATAATAATAGAAATACAGGTTTTGTTTAAAATCAGAGCAATGTAATTGAAAGACAAAAGGTTAGATTTGATTGAAATTAGTGGAGCCTGGGCCTGAAACAAGAAGTGCTTCTGTTAAAGAAGTGAGTTGAAGATGTGTGAGAGGACAGAGAACCACACCCCAGGGGCCAAGGTCAAGATTAATTCACTTTGTAACCAAGACAGATGAGAATCATTGCACAGGAGCCCACGGAGATGAGGGCCATGCATCAAACCCTGATACCTATGGATCTCAAATGCTACAAATGGCCACTGAAAACTCATCAATTCCGTTTCAGAGGGGGCAGTTTTAATGAACAGGGAGCAGGGCTCACACAATCTCATAGTTCAGACTTGCGGGACTTTCTGTCCAAAGAGTAAATGGTGTCAGACAGACCTACAAGGGACCTACAAGGGAAAAGACCTACAAGGGAAAAGAAAAAATAAAACTGGGTTTCATCATCATAATATGTGTGGCTATTCTGTCATCTGGAAAGAAAGAACAGCACAACTGCACAGCTAACACATTTGGATGAGGTTCTGCTGTCCTGGGAGGAAAGGGAATGTCTGACTGAAAAGCGTGGTGAGTTTCAATCTGGATTCACCACTTTCATATTTTAGAAAAGCTGAAAAAGGTGAATGTACAAAGTGAATGTGAGCGGGCGTGTGTGTGTGTGCACGTGCATGCACCCAACCTCACAGTTGAATATGTTGTGAGGATTCTTATTTGCTAGACAAAGCAAATCAGCCATGCTGTTCCAGGTGGTCAGAGGACAAAGAGCTCATCCCCCACCCCACCCCCCTACAGGCGAGGAGAAAATGTCTCCTAGCCATTACAGTGCAGGAGGCACTTGAGAGGATGATTAGCCTGGTCAGGTCCATTCTAGCATAGCATTTTAGTAGAGCACAGCTGTTAGAATTTCTGGACTAGTGCCTCAATGTCTTCTCCCCAGACACTTAATTTAAGAACCCTACCAGAGATCAGGATCTCTAGATATTCAGTGCTATCCACAGATCAAAGTATTTGGCCACGCAACAGCTCTAGCTCCATCTAGCAGTTTTCACAACATCTCAGCTCTGACCCATTATATGCAATGCCAATAACTCATCTGATCTCGGAATTGTGAAGAAGTAGTCAAAATTCAGATTAGACAGAGACTGCCCTTTGGGTTTCTCCTTCTACCCCTTAGAGACTTTTACTGTATCTTTCTTATATCCCTTTAATCACACTTTTCTGAAATTATAACTGTTCATAGCTCTACAGCACTTTCAAAATATGAGGGAAGAGGTTTTCCTGGACAACTTTGCCAAATGTGGAGAGTCCACACAGAGGGGTAAGTAACAATTTACAAAGTACCAGCTCGCTTTGGGTTGGTTCATGCTCCCTTTGACCAGCTGCATTTAAGCCATGTGAGGCTCCCTCTCTTAGACTCGAAGCCCAGTCTGAATCATTCTGTTCTGTTCTGATAATGGCAGTGCTGCCCACATAATTGGTCTTCCAAGATGACATATATTGGACTATCTAAGAATTACTGAAAGCCAGTTCGCTGAAATTCCAGTCCTGTCTGGAACCCAACCAGGGTTGGAACCCTCTGGCATCCCAACCTTGTTAGGGCCTTTTCCATACCTCCTAGATTTTCTCCCCTCCCCTCAGGAGGCAGACATTCAAAAAGAAGTGCTGGGAAACAGCCGAGACAGAGGTATGCATGTGCCTGAAGGAGCTTGGAAAGAAGAAAAATTTCTCTGTGAAGCAGGATGCCAGTAAAGAGCTTGCACTGTGTTTGGAATGCCAACTGAACAGGGTCCTCGGGAGAAGGATTTTTAAAATAACATGTTTGTATTTATGCAACTACCATGTGATACTTAAAGTTAGTAGGGAAATGCCAAATGAAAGGCAAATATGCCATACATTCCATATACTCCAATTAAATATTCCCACTGTAACTTGTTTGTCCTGTATTTTATACACAGGAATTTAGGACAATATAACCCCTTCCTTTATAAACAAGCAGTTTTCCCTTCTGGCCACCACACCATAATACAATTGTAACCCTAGCGTGTGGGATGGGCCCCGTGCAGCCTGCAGCCTCCCCTTCCTCACGGCTCTGGGAGCTTCCTCCGCCACACCGTGCGTGCTCTAAGAGTTTGCTTCGACTTTGCCTGTTTATAGCACTGCAGGAGGAAGAAACAAAGCAATTGTGAAGCTTGTTAAGAGGCAGTTCATAGGATATTAAAGATGACCTTGCCACTTCCAGTTCTATTTATTCCACTTCCTTCCAAACCGGGCAAATCCTTCCTTTCAGGGCAAGAGCACTGCTCTGTGGATGCAGTCTGTGGGAACGGAGAAGAGTTCAAGCCCTCAGAGGTTATTCATTACCCAAGTCTGGAAATATAGTATTTCCCATTTGCTCACATGTTAGGTCTGTAAATCACTGCTACTTGGCAGAGGGAGAGGACCTTTGTTTGGTGAAAGGTAGTTTTTGTTGTTGTTTACTGATAAAAATAATTCAGTGAGGCTTAATTTTGCCACACTAGGAAGTTAAAAAAAAAAGAGTAATGGTCCCCCCCAAAACTATAAATACATACATATAGACATGCATGGATTCATACATACGTATACGGTAGAATCCATACTACATGGATTCTCCATATTTATAAGAATTTTTTGGGACTTCCCTGGTGGTGCAGTGGTTAAGACTCCATGCTCCCACTGCAGGGGGCCAGGGTTCGATCCCTGGTCAGGGAGCTAGATCCCACATGCATGCCGCAACTAAGAGTTCACATGCCACAACTAAGGAGCCGGCAAGCCACAACTAAGGAGCCAGTGAGCCACAACTAAGGAGCCCGCCTGCTGCAACTAAGGAGCCCACCTGCCACAACTAAGACCCAGTGCAACCAAATAAATAAATAATTTTTTAAATAGATTTTTTTTTTATATAAGAATTTCTTTTGTGAACTTGGCTGTAGCATAACCAGCAAATACTAATCACCCAAGTACCTAATCCTTGACACAAAGGGAACCACAGTTCACAGTTTGGTGTCAGCTGACTGCAGTGGTGTTTTGGGTTGTAGTTTGTTGCGTTCTTCAGGAAGTAAAGGCATTTCCTGAAGGCCCACAAAAGCCAGCAGGTGTATTGGTAAGTATTAATACAATATAACATGTAGGTATGGGTTGTACCAGGTGGGGACAGAAAATGCCTTAGCAAGACTTAATTTTGACTATTTTGAACAGTAGTTCAGCTGCTCAGCTTATTAACTTCCTCACTGACAGTGTCAAGGCATTTTCACCATCAACATGAACGGCATTTATGCTATCTATTGAGTCTGGGAATGTATAAATAAATGTGCATCACTAAAACTCAAATTCATTTTTCTCCCACTGAAAATATTTTATTTTTATTTTTCCCCTCAATTATCTGGATAATCCTCATCACTTCATTTTGTTGCAAATGTGCTGTCTTTAAGACCTGCTGATTAAAACAGATGTTATTGGGGATGGTAAAGGAACTGATAACTGATCAGAAGTGCTTACTTTCCTTTGCAAAGGTCTTCATCGATTCCCCTTCTTCCACTAAATGGGGGGGCAGGGGCGTATGTGTGAGGATGGGTGGGAGATTGCAGTTTGCTTCTTCATCCTTGACTCCCCTCTCAGACCTTTCCTTTCAGTCCTGGTCTTTACTATTCTCATCAACGTGGCTCAGATGGAAGACATCAGCCCCCTGCCACAAAAAGGGAGGCACCAAAGAGCATCTTTTGCACTTGCCAAGTTCATCCCATGCCTGTGGAGATCATTAGAATCAGCTCCAAGTGCACTTCTGCATTCACTCACTCACTTAGTCATTCATTCAACAACCATACCCACCATGCTTTATAACTATGGGGGATATAAATCTGAAGAAGTCTGGACTCTGTCCTCAAGCTGTTCGAAATCTAATGGGGAAAATGAAATTTATATTCAGATCATTCTAATATAGGACAGAGGGTAAGAAGGGCCACCTATAGCAAGATAACCAAATTGCCATGAGGGTACAGAGAAGGGAATAAATCCTCCGTCTGAGTGATGTAGGAGAACATCATTGTAACATCACGTAAGGCAGCTTACAAAACTGAGTCTTCAACATGTGAAACCTCAGAGATTAAGGAAAGGTCCTCAGACAGCGTGAAAGGCATGAGCAATGTCAGGGAGGCAAGAAAGTATACAGGGTCAGTTCGGGGCACAAAAAGCAAGTGGCCCTGTTTGGCAGGTGTACAGAATATCGGAAGAGGAGGAAATGAAGGGAAAGGGATTGACCTTGGGAAGACCAACTTACACTCAGGAAGATTTTTTCCAGACCATGGTTTCTAGGTTTCCAGGTGAGTGGACCACCACTATTTCCTTCCTACTATAATGCAATATCTTTTATATATATTATCCTGTTTAGGGGCATTTATTTCTTTACTGGTTGTTCCCAATAGTAAACAAAGCACTGAGGAATATTTTGGTACATGAGTATTTGCACATATCTGTACTGTTTCCTTAGAATATATTCCTAGAAGTATTGATGAGCTGTAGCACATGGACTGTCCTCCAGCTATGATGAACCAAGAAGTACTTCACAGGCAGAAGGAAAAGGCCTGTTTCTGCCATCCTCCCCAACACTTGGGAGCCATTTAAAATCTTTATCAATTTGATAAGCCAAAAACAGTTATTGTAGTACTGTTCAAATTTTCATCTTTTTAATCACTAATGAGGCTAAATATTTTTACCAAATATTAGTGGCCACATAGCCAACATATAAAATCCTTTAAATTGGATTTTATTAGTAAGAAGTGAACTAAAAAGAATGCATCAGATTCATTTTCATTTTGCTTCCTAAAATGAGATTGTAAAACTTATCGATCTCGAAACTACACTGCCTGGAAAATAAGGGAGGGCGCCCTGATTTTCACATTGATTGCATCTACCCCCATCTTCTGTCTTCATCTGACTGTGAACAGCTGGCATTTGAAAATTTGCCATGAAATAATGCACTGCACCACGGCCCCAGTTGTACACCTTATCTTAGGCTCTTTGAACCTTGACCTCCTTTGCTTCCAGCTCTTTGAAGCCTCATTCAAATTTATTCTTCTCTAAAGGCATGTATCATATTTTGCTTCATATAGGTACTTATCTTTCCCTTCTACTAGGTTATAAGCTTCCTTGAGAGCAAGTTACTTGGTCATATTCAGGTTCTCCCACAATGCCTAAAATCTGCCTCCACTATTTTCAAATGGAAATAAATGTAACAGCTTAAAAAGTATTTCCTTTTCTTGAAAACAATTTTCTTTTGTTGTCATTGGGATCTCTTATTCTTGGAAAAACTCCTCCACACACACAAAAAAATCTCAAAAAAGATATCACCAAATTAAATAGCACAATGAATTAAACAATGCTTTTAATACATAAGTAACACCTGAGGAGGATATTTTCTCCTTTCTAGAAACTTTCCTCTTTGTGGGTCAGCTGTAACTGAACCACTGAATTATTTTGTATTCCAGTGGATGTAAGTACATACATATTTTTAAGGTACTTATCTTTTGATTCACAAATAAATTAGGATTATTTTACATATGTAAGGAATACTGAATTAGTTTCTAAACAATGTATGTTTTATTTTTCCACTGAAAAGATTCACCTCTGTTGAGCACAGGTTTCTGAAAGGGAATCTTAATAGCATACTTAGCAGAGGAATAGTTGCCAGCTGACCAGATATTGATTTAATGTTCCATCATTTCCATGGTTCAATCACGCCTACCATGGTGAATCAGATGGAGCATCGTCAATGAACCAGTAAATGAGCAATTTCCCCCACCAAAGGGATATGTTTCCTGGGTGGCAAAGGCATACATAACTTATCACAAACAATGTGAGGCTCCACTGCAGCATTGATTTACCTTGAATCATCCAGCCTTCTGTTTTCGGTAATGGTTTATTCTTCTAATTGGCACTCGCCACACACCAGTTTTCTGTTTAAATGTCTGGGTATGTGATCTATCTCTGCTTGAGGTCAGGGACCATTTCTCTGACACTTTATCATTTTCTATGGTATATACAGGGTGGTCAATAAATATATGTCAAAAGAGAATCATATGTGAACACAGAATAGAGACAGAGTTTGCTACATGCCTGTGGTTCTCAACCCTGGATTTCCACCACGGTAACCTCGGGATCTTTTTCAAAACTACCCAGGCCCCATGCCAGAGCTGTGGATTCATTTGGTCATCCTACCCAGACCCTATGTTTTAAAGTTTTCACAGGTGATTGTAATGGACAGCTAGGGCTGAGAATCACTGCTATAAGCCATTGTGATACAAGAAGGCAGGCAGGCAGATCGGCAAGAGGTCTAATCCGTAGGACCATTTTGTTTTCTCTCAGAGCAGTGCTTCTCAAAGCCTGGTCTCAGGATGGCAGCCTCAGCATCATCCTGCAACTTGTTAGAAATGCAAATTCTCAGTTCCTCCCCAGACCTAGAGAATCAGAAACTCTGTGAATGAGGTCCAGCCCTCCAGGTGAATCTGATGCCTGTTTGGGACCCACCACAATACAGAAATATGTTGAACTAAAAATGACCATGTTGTGAATGTCTTAGGGAAACTGACTTCAAGAATATTCAACTCAAAGCTTCAGGTTATGCTTTATGAAACAACTCTCTGGTCGATAGTTTAT
This sequence comes from Aethalodelphis obliquidens, assembly GCF_003676395.1. Taxonomy (NCBI): domain Eukaryota; kingdom Metazoa; phylum Chordata; class Mammalia; order Artiodactyla; family Delphinidae; genus Aethalodelphis; species Aethalodelphis obliquidens. The sequence continues at coordinate 92,844,604 of NW_020837946.1, forward strand.
CTAGGTATTATTTTCGGCACATGTGAAAAACACTCTGTAAGACCTGACAGTGGAAATGACTGCAGATGACATTCTTTACAGAGAAACACTTGGCCTGAAGGAGGGAAGCAACCACATCTCATCCAGCTCCTGTCCCATTGCTCTATGCTTTGTGGTGGCCCTCAATGCTTGGGCAAGAGATCTGTTACTCAACTTCAGTTTCCACTCATTGTAAAATCAAAGGCAGAAGGAAATTCAAACCACGGGTCCAACTTTCTAACCAGGTCTGCAGAGCTCCTCAAGAAGCCAGGGTCAGAAGTACGTGTTCATTTGCTCCCAGAGTTGGGATGTGAATGTAGAACGAGAACGTCCTCAACCTGTCTTCCAAAATGTGCTTCCCCATGTGCTTCCTCAAGGGCTCCACGATGGATCTGACTCAGCCTCAGAGGGGGAGCAGCCCGAGGGGTAGTGGCAGTTGGTGATGGCTAAGGGAAGTGACAAAGGGAAACTTGGGGGTGAGTGGCAACAGCAGAAGTGGTGACTGGCAGCACACGATGTGGTGAGGGGTGATGCCTTGACTGTCACACCCCACCATGTCAGGCACCTTCTTTGCCACACCTTTATCTGGGATCTATCAAAGGGATAGGCAGATTTGGTTTACTGGTTTTAAAATGATTACAGGCCTGACATAAAATAAGATTGGTTATTTGGACCTGTGAGCAGATTTCTCCAAGTACAATCCTTGTGCTGCCCACACTGAAATCATTGGGAGGCACTTGCTGAAGTTGTAGCTTCCTGGACCCCACCCCGAACCTACTGAATCAGCATTTCTGAGGGTAGGAGGTCCAGGAACCTTCACATTAAACAAGTCTCTCAGGTGGCTCTGATACAGGAGGGCCTCAAGAGCTGAGTTTCACAGAGCTGCCCAAACATAATTTTGTTGATTTGAAATTTGAAGTTACTTAACATTCAATGATGACTCTATGCGAGGAACTGAAGAAGATACAGAAATGTCTTAAGGTACAGTCCCTTACAAAGAGGAATTAACCACAAGAGTAGTAGTGGTAATAGTGGTAGCAGTAGCAGTGGCAGTAGTAGTGATAGATAAACAAATACACGTTAAATTGTAACAGGGTAGAATGAGGTAGGGAAAGTGCCAAGGAAGGCCTGTGAGCATTCAAATTAGAAAGATTAAAACTCAGAGTTCAGGAAAGGCTTTGGGAAGGAGGTGGCATTTCAGATTTGAATAACTTTTTTTCCTAAAATAGGAATACATGTCCAACGGTAGGCTGTGTTAACTTGTAGACGTCTGAGATCATTCTCGGGAAAATGGGGAGGATTTCAACAGGAAGGGGAAAGATAGGGATTCCAGGTAAAGGGAACAGCATAAGCAGTGCTGTGCATTGACCAATATTTTTGCCTTCTCTGAATTTGCTCCTAATAAGAATCCTCAAGGGCCTTGGAGTTAAGAAGCTGGGTTCCCTTTCAGGCTAGCTGATGCTAATTTACATTTATTGTGTCCAGTGATTTTTTTGGTAAATTTTTCTGGTTCCATAATGTGTATAAAATTGGGGTATCAAATAGTTAAACAAATAATGATAAAGCATAATGCTAATTTAAGGGAAGAGTATAGCTGTCTGCAGTTGACTTTAAAATGCATCCAAAAAATAAGGTAGAATGATAGAGGGATGGATAGATGAAGAGATACATGATAAACAAGCTTAATAAAATGGTAAAGGTAGAATCTAGGTAACGGGTATATGGGTATTCCCTGTAAAAATTCTTCCAACTTTGCTGTGTGTTTGAAATTTTTCATAACAAAACTTGGGGCGGAGGGGTTGGGGTGGGGATGTTCTGCTTCCACAGGTCGTGTGACCTTGAGCTAGTTTCTACTTCACTGTCTTGGCTTCACTTTGCTCAGCTATCAAGGGGGTAGAACTACTTAATCTCCAAGTTCCCTTCTGGTTCCCAAATTCTCTCATTCCCTCTGCCCTTCTGGCAGGGAATAGAAGAGTTACTACCACAGAGAGGCAGTCATCTAACCTACCATGACTCAGCTCAACTAACAAAGGTAGTTAATCTTCCTCCTAGCATGGCAGGGCTGACTAACTCAGACCCAGACAGAGTTACACCGCCGTCTGTGGTTCTAGAGCAGGTGCCGAGAGAGTCGGACCTTGAAATGTGTTTTGAAACCGACCACCTGTTACTGTGATTGTGTGGCTGTTTTCCTGGCTTATGGGATTTTACTTCAGCTGTTGTTCTCAGGCGAGAGTTTATTTCCTCTAGGAATCACCTCGTTCACTGGCCCTAAACTTAGCATTTGTGCGCAGGGATCTTCTGGAGACTGATTCAACTCTGCAATACTGAGTATTCTGCCAAAGGTCCCGAAGTTACTTGAAGACTTGAGTAACAGATTTCTCAGCTTGGGGTGGTGGGGGGGGGTGTTGAAAGAATTCACTTTCAAGTCTTTTGTCACAGATAATCATATTTTTGAATTTTGCTTCGGGGAGAAGCATTGAAAGGAGATTTATAGTAGCTCCTGACTTTTTTTCTTCCTGCTAACAGACGGCATTGTGCTGAGTCAGTACTTCCCTGGCCTTCATTGCTTTGCTGAAAATTCTTATGCCTATAAAATTTTACTGCAAGTTAAAAACTTGTCAGATGAAGATTCGATTGTTCTCTGACAGACTGAAGGGAATGATACAGTTTTGGAACTAGAATGGACTTTAGTGATTAACTAGTCCAACCCTTCATTTTAGAACTGAGGCACGTGAAGCTCTGTGACATTACTATAAAGAGACTTGCTCAAGGTCAAAAACCTTGTTAAGAACTGACCTAGAAATCTACTTATATTACAGAGTGTAGTCTATAAAGGAAAAATAACAACAACAAAAAAAGCTTAAAAAGCTGTGCTTATAAATATTAAGTTATTTTCTTTAAAAAAAAAAAAGGTCATGGTGCTCTAGTTTCCTATCACTGCCTAACAAACCACCACAAAACTGAGTGGCTTCAAAGAACAATGTACTATTATCTGTCATGGTTCCGTGAGAGAGAACAACGCTTGGCTCCTCTAGGCAGTTCCCACTTGGGGTGTTTGGTGCTGTTGCCATCAGATGGTGACCGGGGCCGGACACCTAAGAAGGCTTCCTTACTCACACGTCTGGTACCTGAACTGAGATGGCAGGGAAAGCTGGGGCTGGTCAAACATCTCTTTCTCTCCATGAGGACAGGCTGGGCTTCTCACAACCTGGTGGTTCCAGGGAGTCAGATCTCTTACATGGCAGCTGGCTACCCCCCCAAACAAATATTTCAGGTGGACATTGTGAGGCTTCTTATGAACCAACTTCTGCTACATGTTACTGGCTACATAGGACCAGCCTAGATACATGGGAGGTGGATTATAAAAGGGCATGAATACCAGGAGGCAGGGCTCATTGGGGACCATCTTTGGAGACTATCTACCACACATGATATCACCACTACTCTTCAGAGATAAATGTTTTAATATTTTGCAAACAAAGAGTGAGAAGTCATTCTAAAACCTATGGCTTATGCTAGTGTAACTCTAGGGACCACATGGGATAGGTAGAAGAACATAGAGTTTGGAGTTAGAAAAGCCTGAATTCAACTCCAAGCACTATCATTTACTAACTGAGACCTCAAGCAAGTAATTTAATTTCTTAGAGACTTGAGTTTCAACATGTACATAATTAGAATAACATTTACTTCAAAGTATTATCTTTAAAAACTAGATAAATAATGGGTGTTAAAAGCTCTTTACACATAATAGTTGCTCAATACATTTCAGTTCCTCTTACCCTCAGCCATGTTTGGAATCCAGAAATCTAGCCAGGTATTCATTGAACGTATGTTTGTTTGTCTGACTGACCAGGTTCTGTGCCACAAGGTGGTGATTCAAATGTTAATAAGACGTGTTCCCTTCCTTCAAGGAGGATCCAGAGGCAATGCTTAGATTTTTGGCTGGGACATAGACTGTGTCCAGGAGGAAGAATGGGTGACGTGGTAATGAATTTGGTTTTGGACACTCCAAGTCTGAGGAGTCTGCAGGACATTCAGAACAGAATTATTCCACAGGCAGTTGAATTTAGGAGTCTGGAGTTTGTGGAGTTGGTTGGGCAGGAGAGAAAGATTTGGGAGTTACCTGACAATTTGGAGAAGTTCATCTTTTCTAGGCTAGCCAGGTAAATAAATGATGTCTGAGGTTGAAAAAGATTGCTTAAACAGCTGTAGCTTTGGGCTTGAAAATTGTTCTTTTTCTAAAATTTTCTTCTTAATTAGAAGATGTAAGGAAAGGAAAGGAAGCAGAGCAGTTGGTAAAGGACTGCAGGAGTACACCAAATAGGTCATATACCTTACAACACCCTCAGCAGAAAAGAATTATTTTTTAATTCCTGAATCTCAAAGTAAAAAAACCCACCAAACCTTAATTGATGGTCCATTTAGCTAATTCCATAATAATCACAACTAAATCATATACCAAAAACAGCCCATTGTCATTGGATTTGATTCTCCCTAGCTTATAAGGGTAGCAAATAGAGTTAGGGTCTAATAAAAGTGACATAATTATTGAGACTTTGGTTTAACTATTTTCACTAAAGACTAACCATTTGCAATTACTCTTCTCAAGACTCTATAACAGCAGCACATTAGAAATGAGGGGCTATGTATTCTAACTCCCATTCCTCTATTCTCTAGCATAATCGGTTATCAAACTATTCGGAGTTTCAGATTCTCCTAGGAAGTTTTTTTCTTTTTTTAATTCGGGATTTCAGAGCTTCAGCCCCAGTGATTCTCATTCAGTAGGTCTGGGGTAGAGCCCAGGTATCTGCAATTTTAACAAGTTCCCCAGATGATTCTGATAAAACCACAGGCAAACAGAATCATTTCTTAGGGCTCAGTTTCCTCACCTATAAAATCTATAAAATGGCAATGACACCTGCCTTGTCTACTTCTCAGGGCTTTATTGAAGTCCAGAAATATGGTGATATATGTGAGAGGGCTTTGAACATTGCAGGTTCTCTATACAGGTAAGATGTTGGTATTTTCTGGGGCGGTGCATCAGAATCACCTGGAGGCCTTGTTAAGACAGATTGCTGGATTTAACAATTTAATTGTAAGTTGCTGAATCAGGGTTTCTGATTCAGTATGTCTGGGGTGGGGCCTTAGAATCTGTCTTTCTATCAAGTTCCCAGGGGGATGCTGATACTGCTGGTACGGGGACCAGATTTGAGAACCAGTGATCTGGAACTCAAAAACATAGCTGTTGAATTGGTTCGGAGGCTTCCTCCTCTTACCTTAGAATTGTCTGGGCATAGGTGCTCACTGTTCATGATCTCCAAAACTTTATTCATTAATAAATATTTAGGGGAATTCCCTGGCAGTCCAGTGGTTAGGACTAGGCACTTCCACTGCCAGGGCCCGGGTTCGATCCCTGGTCGGGAAAGTAAGATCCCGCAAGCCATGTGGCACAGCCAAAAAATAAGATTTAAAAAAAAATAAATTAAAACAAAATAAGTAAATATTTACTGAACACCTTTGATGTGCCAGGCGTTGTTTTGGGCGCTGAAAATACAACCCTCAACAAAACAGACCCAAACATGAATTAATAAAATGATTCCAGATAACAATAAGTGCCAATAAAAATATAAAACAGGGTAATGGGATAGAGAGTGGCTGGGTTGAGGGTGGTACTTCATATAGAGTAGCTGGGGAAGCCTCCTCTAAGGAAGTAACATTTAAGCTGACACGGCAATGAAATAAAGATGTTAACCACATACTAAGAGGGGGCAAGAGCACTCCAGGCAGAGGGGACAGTGGGTGCCAAAGCTCAGAGGCCAGAACTAGTGAATGATCAGTAAAGTGGGAGGAGACTGGAGGAGCAGGCGGGCTAGAGAATGTAGGATCCTTCAGGCCTTGGTGGCATGAATTAACAGTCAGGTCTGTAGTGTGATACAGACCAGCCCTTCCCAAATTTTAATTTGCATGCAAATCACTGAAGATCCCCTTAAATGCAGACTCTGACTCAGTAGTCATAGGGTAGGGCCTAAGAGTCTGCATTTCTACCAAGCTAGCTGCTGCTGCTACTGCTGCTGGAATCCAGACCGCACCTTGCATAGCAAGAGCACAGAAGAAAATGTTATGAAGTAAATAGGTTCTGTCATCCTTCATTGAAGGAGAAGTGGTATTTTCCCTGGGAGTATGGATGAAAGTTAAAGGGAATGGTAGGAGATGGGGAACTGAGGAAAAATCATGATGTTGGGGAATTCCAGACACTAAAAATTATTCAGAAGGATCTACTGTGTACAGATAAAAAGTGTAAAAGACTGTCACCAAAATAAAGAATCTAGATAAAATACGAATTCTCTTGGTAGTTTATTTAGAAGCAGCTAGAATAGATTTCCAGAATGAGTTTGCCCAAGCTGCGTGCTGCTGCTCCATCCTAGGCCCCCAACAGCCCTGCTATCCCCCTGCTTGCAAAAGTAGTGACGGTTTCCACTGCCTCTGCAATGTTCTGCGGCTCCCCGTGACTACCGCCCACAGCCAGAGCTCACAGCTGCCTGCCACATTCTCTCCAACCCTGCTAACCAGTGTTGCCAGCCCTTCTCCCTCCATCTGCTTGGAAAGGACCCAGGACTTGGCTGGGGTGAGAGGGGAAGCAGAGGACTAAGGACAGCAGGGAGAAGAGGGTACTGAAGATGCCTGTTGCCTCTACAGGACTGCCTGCTGTGTAGCCTTGGAAATAACAGTCAGAATCTGCTTCCCCTCTTCCCCACCGCTCCCGCTCTCCCGCAGGGGCGGGAACTGAGTAGTTTTATGTTATAAGCCATATGGCTTTTTCTTTTAAGGAATAATCTTCCTCGAATGCACACAGAAGTACAGCACAGTAAAAAAAAAAAAAAAAAAACTTAAATAAAATCGGATGCCTCTTTGCGTAAACTTCTATACCATACGATAGATCTCTTGTTATCATAAGCACGTGTTTCCCCCAAATTTCCTGTTTTTTAGATGATCTGTGAATTGAAAATGTTGTCCATGGAAGGAAAGCCACATTATTGAAGCTGTAAACAATAGAATGACTATGGCTTTAATCCTTTGAATAAGGCTTTGTTTCCCATTGACCGAAAACTTCCTAAAGGAAGGAAAGCTAGGAACATTCAGGAAGGATTTGTATTTTATTCTACAACAGCTTTGTGAAAGGGGAAAATCATTTGGAAACCTTAGATTCCCTTTCCTGGTTGATGGGCATCAGAACACACAGCCGTACTGGGCTCTGGTTGCAGACGGTAGCTCCCTGCCCACCAAAGACTTCCTGACCCCAGTGCCAGCTTTGTTTTGTTATTGTCACACTGACACCAACAGACATTCATCCTGTGCCAGAGTTTCATATATTCCCCGGACACACTAGGAACAGGTGCACCCACTATTTATCTCAACTTATTTACACAGATCAAAAAATGCTTCCCTAACATAGACTGTTGCATACTCCATAATTCATGGATTATCTGTTAATTAAAGAGATGTAATAATAACAGTTGCAAAATTAGTCATCATCCATTGAACTCTTAAATTACTTTAAATCCCCTTCCCCAGGACTGTATTTTCATTTACTTTATACACCAACACTCATTTTCTTTAAAAACTAAAGTAGAATCAGGGAACTATACTCAATATCTTGTAATAACCTCTAATAGAAAAGAATCTGAAAAAGAATATATATATTCAGCCATATATATATATACATATATATATATATATATATATATAACTGAATCATTTTGCTGTACACCTGAAACTAACACAACATTGTAAGTCAACTCCAATAAAATTTTTTTTGAAAATTAGGACATATTACAAGAAACGAGCAAACATTAAACATAATAGTAAAATGTTGATGCTTTCTGTATTAAAAAAAATAGTGTTATCAATGAGCAGAATCCTCCTTACAGTTTAGGGGGGAGGGTCTTCAGATAAGAGAAACTGGCCTTAAATCCCCAAATGCTGATGTGGCCATCTCTGCATTGTGTGGATTCTGTGCCGGAGGCATAAATTACAGAGCCCAGCGTACGAGCTGTCAGGCCTCATTGCAGAAGCCAAAAGGGCCTCTTGGACACCTGCCCCGTCTGAGATTCTGAGTGATATCGGGGATTTATTAATCCCCACTGAGTGAAGAATGCCACACACACCCCTTGTGGGCATCAGCCCTTAGGGCTTTGCGTCAGGTATGTGTCTGGGGACGTAATTTAGATATTCGTCATCTTGAGAATTACATTGCAGGTAGCAAATCCTCATTATAGGTCTACTCCATAAGTGACTTCCCAGAGACAGAAGGTGCAGCTGAGGTTAGCCTTTGGTCTTTGTCAGCTCTAATTAGAGAAGGCAACACCTCTTCATCCACATGGTCCTGTCTTTACGGCATTACCTGTGGCAGCGGGAGCAGCCAGCCTCCCACTCTGTTAGGGACACACTGGGGAAAAGAGACTGGCTGAAAGACGGGATCCATTTCCAGTGCTTTCCAGAGCTGTGCCTGCTTTGTCTTAAGTCAGGGAAGGCCTCCAAGTTACTTTCAGTAGAAGAAAAGATTTAAAAGCCTGTTTCTATATTAGAGTTTTTTAGTCTTTTGTCTAAGCATGGACCCTTCTGAGAGTCTGTTGATAATTATGAATCATTTCCCCCCCAGAAGTGCACATACGTGTAGACACACAAAATGTTGCATACCATTTCAAGGGGGTCATGGACTCTTGGAGACCAGGAAACCTTAGATTAAGAACATGTGATCGAGACTGAGATACTTTTTAAACTTATAGAAGTTAGTTTCATAACCATACATTTCATAACCACTTTTCTAAAATAAATTGTGGCAGTTGTCTTTTTCCTGAGTGAACACTGTATAGCAGAGCATGAAACATCAGCTCCAATCTTTGCAGCTTATACTCCATTCTAAGGTCGCATGGTAGTTCATGGTTATCCAGATGTCTGTATATACGGTGTATGGAAATAATAGGTACCCTGATGGTTGCTTGGTATACATGAAGCCAAGAACTTTGCCTATGGGACTTATTTATTCCTCACAACAACCACACAAGGTAAATATCACTAAGCCATTCTACAGCTAAGGACATTGATGCTCAGAGAAGAAAGCAAACTTTCCCAAAGCCACACAGCAATTAAGCAGCAGAGACGAGCCTCTGGCTCCAGAAACTGTGTCTCCAAAGGCCTTCCTCTGAATATGGCATGAGATCACAGGCCTACCCAATTTTATAATTAGCTTTTTTATTTCCCTCAGAGTTCTTGAGGCAGTTATCAGGCAGACAGGGAGGAGAAGGACTTTAAGGCTACTTGAAGCAAAACCACACCCCTTCCTTGCAGTGCCATCTCTAGAATGGCTGCCTAGGAAGAACCTGAAGGCGGTCGTCCAGTTGGAAAGTGGCACTGGGACCTCATCCTAAGGCTGCAGTCACATAAGAAACTCAGAAGCTTCTTCCCACTTTAAGTCTGGCTGGCACGGCTTTGGTTGCCCCTGGCCTCTGTTATAAGAAGAAGTAGCTGTTCCCTCCTTCACTCTGAAGGGTGCTGAAGGACTCTGTGCTGCACTCCCATGCGGCTCTCCCCATCCGACTGTAAAGAGCTCCGCCCCACGCCGGCACCGCCTAGGTCCTCCCTGCCAGCTCTGCTTCTCTGCCATCTCCTCAGGGTCGCTGCCGCCTGCCTGTCACTCTGCTGCCCTCTCTGGTGGCCACATGGGGATGAGGAACCTCTGAAAACTGAGCAAATAGGCTATCCTACCCTGAATTGCGAATGTAGAAATAGTCAAGCATTTAGACTTTTCTAACATTACACTTTTCCAAGTGTAAGTGGCAGCATGGGGCACAGCCCAGAGCCTATTATAAGTGAGTGAGGCAATCAAAGCCTGAATGGATTTTCTTAATTAAAGTACAAGGATCAAGTAACATAAGTGAAAGAAACTCCACTCACCTAAGTCACTTTAGGGATAACCTGATGAGCTTGAGGCATCATTTGTGGGAGGCAGTATATCACAGTGGCTAAGTATGTGGCTCTGGAATCTGATGCTTGGGTTCTGCTGGTGATTCCATCACTTGCTGTTGGACTTTGTACAACTTACTTCACCTCTCTGTGTCTTGCTTTTCCTATCTGTAAAATGGAGATAATAATAGTACCCGGATCAAAAAGTTTGCTGGAGGTTAAATATATTAATAAATATATCATACTTAAGACAGTTCCTGGCACATGATAAGTATTCAAAAAGTGCTATGACTATTATGATTATCATTTGGCCATTTTTGTAATCAATGAAGGGTGAACTATTTTGTCCATAGAGCCAAAAGGAGATTGTGAAGACCCAGAAAGTAAGTTATACTTCTTGCAAAGGTCTGAAGGTGGTGAGGTAAGCAAATGAACTTGGTGCAAGGCCTTAAAACAAGGTGGTTAGAGCCCCAGTGGTCCAGTTAGGTACTGCTGCATTACAAACCACCCAAAAATACAGTGGTTTAAAAAAGGAACAATTTATTATTTCTCATGTTTCTATGGGTTGATCAGGCAGTTCTAGTTCAGAGTGTTGGCTAGGGTCCTGGGATGTCTGGAATGTCCAAAATGGCCTCATTCACATCCCAACTGGTAACTCAGCAAGGGTTTTTGGTCAATGTCTTTGGTTTTCCTCCAGGAAGCCTCTTCTCATGGCTTCTTGGGCTTCCTCACAGCATGGCAGCTGGTTCCAAGAATGAACATTCCAAGCCATGAAGGTAGAACCTGCAGATTTCTTAAGGCCCAGCCTTGGAGGTTGCACAGCATCATTTCTGCTGTATCCTATTGGTCAGAATAAATCACTGGCCAGTCTAGATTCACAGGGAGTGAAAATAATCTCTACTTCTTCATAAGGGAGTAAGTAGCACAGTCATACTGCAAAAGAACATATGGGATGAGAGATATTGTTGCTGCCATCTTCAGAAACAGGACCTACCACAGCTCAGGGAATAGCAACTAGATTTTCTTAACAACGTTTGGACTGAGTGACTCAATTAGGAAGACCAGTCTGAGTTTGGATCAGAGTTACCCATTGAAAGGAGAAGTAAATGGAATTAAGTGTTTTAATTTAGTGTAACTTGTTTATAAGCTACTTAAAGTTCCTTTGGGTCTAAAGTCATATTCAGAAACATTAATGAGAATAGATAAAGGACATTAGGCTAGAAAACATAATTATCAGTGAAGAACATTTTTAAAAGAAAAAATATTTTACTTAAAGAAGAGGTAGATGATAAAACCACATGCTCCCTGAATAGTGACAATAGTGAACTTATAGTGAAAAACTGTATTATGTTAAAGTGAACAAAGCAGAAAGCAAGGGCACCTGAATAATGAACAGGAACAAAGAGCAAGAGGCCCACGAGAATTCTATAATTGCTATTACTGAGAATTTGATTGTTTCCCCACCTCCTACCTCATGTACAGTTCTTTTAAACGTGTAATATACTTTATATTTGCTTTGTATTTTACATTTCACTTTATTGCAGGGAGGGAGTTTAAGGCCTTTATAGAATTTCTGGATATTGCTACAGTCAAACATGGAATTACAAAATAGATTGGAGATAATCTAGCCAAATGAATTATTATTTACCCTGAACTCTCCAGTTCCCCACAATTGTACAAAGTCTGGTCTTTGAGATAATTTGATAATGGATAATGTGGAAAAGGCAACAGCAGAAAGATTTTGGTAGATTTTTCAGTGTTGGGGAGAAGAGAAAACAATAAGGAATGGCACCATGATTTGGGGCCCAGACAATAAATGAATGGCTATGTTTCCTAGAGTGATTAAAAAGGAAAATAGAAGGGAAAGTGGATTGTGTATTGCAGGGGAAGATTACAAAAATAAGTTTGCGGGGCTTCCCTGGTGGCGCAGTGGTTGAGAGAACGCCTGCTGATGCAGGGGACACGGGTTTGTGCCCCAGTCTGGGAAGATCCCACATGCCGTGGAGCGGCTGGACCCGTGAGCCATGGCCGCTAAGCCTGCACGTCCAGAGCCTGTGCTCCGCAATGGGAGAGGCCACAACAGTGAGAGGCCCGCATACAGAAAAAAAAAAAAAAAAGTTTGCGACTGAAAGAATATTTTAAGGCAAAGTAGCAGCTAGGCAGCATTTTCAGAACATACTGATATCCCTGGCTTACTTCTATTTGGGAAAGGGCTCCCACTCATTCTCTTTATATGGGACTATAACTTTTTATTATTCATTTTACTGTTTGTCATTTATTGAGTTGTTTCTACGCAATGTATTTACAACTCACATAAAATACAGAAGACAATGAAATATACAGAAACAAGGTGGGGAAATGCAATTCACCCAGTGAAAATATCATTAGTATCTAGTGACAGCTGCACACCGTAAAACAATTGGAATCATCTCAGAAGACAAATGAAAAACAAGGGAAATGTGTATCTAGATGCCTCAATGGAAAAAAAAAATTTTTTTTAATAGAAGGTAGTTTTAAATGGGCCGTCAGGGAAAAGGGATAAGTTGTCTAAGTGAGAAACTAGACAATCCATCAAGAACAGAATGCAAAGAAGAGAAAAAGGTAAAGTTCTCATGGGAACAGGATATAAAATTGATGACAGTGGGCCTTCATAGAGGATGAAGAGAAACATAACAATGTGTGCTATGTATTATTTGCATAAACTCCAAAGAACTTGGCACCATCTATGTTTTTCACATCATAATCATAAACCAGTAAGTAAGAAAAAAAGGGTTTCAAGCAGCCAAACTGGGGGTGGGAGTATTCAACTTTACTCAAGGGAGTCCTCAGGTCCTCACTATACAAATAATTCCAATAAGCTTGGCTAGCATCTTTTTCCAAACCCAACCATTTAAAATGAGATTCAGGGCTTCCCTGGTGGCGCAGTGGTTGAGAATCTGCCTGCTAATGCAGGGGACACGGGTTCGAGCCCTGGCCTGGGAAGATCCCACATGCCGCGGAGCAACTAGGCCCGTGAGCCACAACTACTGAGCCTGCGCGTCTGGAGCCTGTGCTCCGCAACAAGAGAGGCTGCGATAGTGAGAGGCCCATGCACTGTGATGCAGAGTGGCCCCTGCTTGCCACAACTAGAGAAAGCCCTTGCACAGAAACAAAGACCCAACACAGCAAAAATTAATTAATTAATTAATAAACTCCTACCCCCAACATCTAAAAAAAAAAAAAAACACAGAGTGCTGACCTCCACCCTCAGAGTTTCTGATGTTAGAAGGTCTGAGACAGGGCCAGAGACTACATATCTAACAAGTTCCCAGGTATATTAGTTAGCTTGGGCTGACAAAACAAAGTACCACAAACTGGGTGGCTTAAAAAACAAAACTTTAGAATTCAGCGGACTAGGAGGACATGGAACTCGTGTCTCCGCACAACTAGGGCACCTACCAGGCACCAGGCACCGGTGGGGGACCACAGACACCTAAGAGGACGGGAGGAATCCCCAGCGACTGGCTTGCAGGATCTTGGTTCCCAGGCCAGAGGTTGGGCCTGAGCTCCTGTGGTGGGAGCTCTAAGTCCCAACCACTGGACTAGCAGAGAACCTCAGACACCAGGGAATATTAATCGGACTGAGGCCTCCCAGAGGTCCTAATTTCAGCACTAAGACCTGGCTCTAACCAACTGCCTGCAAACTCCAGTGCTGGACGCCTCAAGCCAAACAACCAGTAAGACAGGAATACAGCCCCACCCATCAAAAAAAAAAGAACAATGAAACGAAAAAAAAATATGTTACAGAGGAAGGAGCAAGGTAAAAACCTTCAAGACCAAAATAAATGAAGATGAAATAGGCAAACTACCTGAAAAAGAATTCAGAGTAATCATAGTAAAGATGATCCAAAATCTCAGAAACAGAATGGAGAAAATACAAGAAACATTTAACAAGGATCTAACAGAACTAAAGAGCAAACAAACAGTGATGAACAACACAATACCTGAAATTAAAATACTCTAGAAGGAATCAATAGCAGAATAACTGAGGCAGAAGAAAGGATAAGCGAGCTGGAAGATAAAATGGTTGAAATAACTGCCAGGGAGCAGAATGAAGAAAAAAGAATGAAAAGAACTGAGGACAGAGTCAGAGACCTCTGGGACAACATTAAACACACCAACATTCAAGTTATAGGGGTCCCAGAAGAAGAAGAGTAAAAGAAAGGGCCTGAGAAAATATGTGAAGAGATTATAGTCAAAAACTTCCCTAACATGGGAATGGAAATAGTCAATCAAGTCCAGGAAGCACAGAGAGTCCCATACAGGATAAACCCAAAGAGAAACACGCCGAGACACATATTAATCAAACTATCAAAAATTAAATACAAAGAAAAAATACTAAAAGCAGCAAGGGAAAAGCAACAAATAACATAAAGGGAATCCTCATAAGGTTAACAGCTGATCTTTCAGCAGAAACTATGCAAGCCAGAAGGGACTGGCAGGACATATTTAAAGTGATAAAAGGGAAAAACCTACAACCAAGATTACTCTACCCAGCAAGGATCTCATTCAGATTTGACGGAGAAATTAAAATTTTTACAGACAAGCAAAAGTTAAGAGAATTCAGCACCACCAAACCAGCTTTACAACAAACGCTAAAGGCACTTCTCTAGGCAGGAAACACAAGAGAAGGAAAAGACCTACAAAAACACACCCAAAACAATTAAGAAAATGGTAACAGGAACACACATATCAATAATTACCTTAATGTAAATGGATTAAATGCTCCAACCAAAAGACACAGACTGGCTGAATAGACACAAAAACAAGACCTGTATATATGCTGTCTACAAGAGACCCACTTCAGACCTAGGGACACATACAGACTGAAAGTGAGGGGATGGAAAAAGATATTCCATGCAAATGGAAATCAAAAGAAAGCTGGAGTAGCAATTCTCATATCAGACAAAATAGACTTCAAAATAAAGACTATTACAAGAGACAAAGAAGAACACTACATAATGATCAAGGGATCAATCCAAGAAGAAGATATAACAACTGTAAATATTTATGCACCCAGCATAGGAGCACCTCAATGCATAAGGCAAATGCTAACAGCCATAGAAGGGGAAATCGACAGCAACACAATAATAGTAGGGAACTTTAACACCCCACTTTCACTAATGGACAGATCATCCAAAATGAAAATAAATAAGGAAACACAAGCTTTAAATGACACATTAAACAAGACGTACTTAATTGACATTTATAGGACATTCCGTCCAAAAACAACAGAATACACTTTCTTCTCAAGTGCTAATGGAACATTCTCCAGGATAGACCATATCTTGGGTCACAAATCAAGCCTTGGTAAATTTAAGAAAATTGAAATCATATTAAGTATCTTTTCTAACTACAATGCTATGAGACTAGATATCAATTACAGGGAAAAAAACTGTAAAAAATACAAACACACGAAGGCTAAATAATACATTACTAAATAACCAAGAGATCACTGAATAAATCAAAGAGGAAATCAAAAAATACCTAAAAACAAATGACAATGAAAACATTGTCAAAACCAATGGGATGAAGCAAAAGCAGTTCTAAGAGGGAAGTTTATAGCAATACAATCCTACCTCAGGAAACAAGAAACATCTCAAATAAACGATTTAACCTTAAACCTAAAGCAAATAAGAAGGAAGAACAAAAATACCCAAAGTCAGTAAAAGGAAAGAAATCATAAAAAGCAGATCAGAATTAAATGAAAAAGAAATGAAGGAAACAATAGCAAAGATCAATAAAACTAAAAGCTGGTTCTTTAAGAAGATAAACAAAATTGATAAACCATTAGCCAGAAAAGGGGGGGGCTTCTCTGGTGGCACAGCGGTTGAGAGTCCACCTGCCGATGCAGGGGACGTGGGTTTGAGCCCCAGTCCAGGAAGATCCCACATGCCACGGAGCGGCTGGGCCTGTGAGCCATGGCCACTGGGCCTGCGTGTCTGGAGCCTGTGCTCCACAACGGGAGAGGCCACAACAGTGAGAAGCCCACGTACCGCAAAAAAAAAAAAAAAAAAAAAAAAAAAAAAAAAAAGG
>NW_020837946.1:92860759-92996947 GCF_003676395.1 Aethalodelphis obliquidens
AAAAAAGGGAGAAGACTCAAATCAATAGAATTAGAAATGAAAAAGAAGTAACAACTGACTGACACTTCAGAAATACAAAGGATCATGAGAGATTACTACAAGCAAATATATGCCAATAAAATGGACAACCTGGAAGAAATGGACAAATTCTTAGAAAAGCACAACCTTCCAGGACTGAACCAGGAAGAAATAGAAAATATGAACAGACCAATCACAAGCACTGAAATTGAAACTGTGATTAAAAATCTTCCAACAAACGAAAGCCCAGGACCAGATGGCCTCACAGGCGAATTCTATCAAACATTTACAGAAGAGCTAACACCTATCCTTCTCAAACTCTTCCAAAATATAGCAGAGGGAGGAACACTCCCAAACTCATTCTATAAGGCCACCATCACCCTGATGTCACCAAAACCAGACAAAGATGTCACAAAGAAAGAAAACTACAGGCCAATATCACTGATGAACATAGATGCAAAAATCCTCAACAAAATACTAGCAAACAGAATCCGACAGCACATTAAAAGGATCATACACCATGATCAAGTGGGGTTTACCCCAGGAATGCAAGGATTCTTCAATATATGCAAATCAATCAATGTGATACACCATATTAACAAATTGAAGGGTAAAAACCATATGATAATCTCAATAGATGCAGAAAAAGCTTTTGACAAAATTCAAAACCCATTTATGATAAAAGCTCTCCAGAAAGTAGGCATAGAGGGAACCTACCTCAACATAATAAAAGCCATATATGACAAACCCACAGCCAACATCGTTCTCAATGGTGAAAAACTGAAACCATTTCCTCTCAGATCAGGAACAAGACAAGGATGTCCACTCTCGCCACTATTATTCAACATAGCTTTGGAAGTCCTAGCCACGGCAATCAGAGAACAAAAAGAAATAAAAGGAATACAAATTGGAAAAGAAGAAGTAAAACCTCATGTGAGAGAAACACCATTATCCTCATTTTCTGGAGAAAACTGAGAATTAGAGATGTTAAATGACTTTCCTCAAATCACACAACTGGTGTAGTGGACACTATTGCCTGTACTATTACTACTATGATCTGTTCCTACTCACAACACTTCTGACACCAAATGTATAGGTTTGCCATACCAAGCAACTTCCTGAAGACATCAGTTGGGTGTCCTGCAATTCAATTCAATTCTGACACTATCTGGAGTTAGCACAAGTTAAGGGCTCAGTTCCACAAGGCTGCCCCCTACTTCAGATACCAGTTGTAAGTAGTGGGTTCCCAGGTTACCCACACTTCTGTCTCACGGCTACAAATCAGTGGTTCCTATGACCCCCTCTTCAGTTTTTGTTTTTGAAATTACCCTTCACATTTTATATATTTTTAAGTTTATTATTATTTTGGCTGCACTGGTCTTCGTTGCTGCATGCAGGCTTTTTTTTTTTTTACCTCTAGTTGCGGTGAGCAGGGGCTACTCTTCGTTGCGGTGCGTGGGCTTCTCACTGCGGTGGCTTCTCTTGTTGTGGAGCACGGGCTCTAGGCATGTGGGCTTCAGTAGTTGTGGCACGTGAGCTCAGTAGTTGTGCCTCTCGGGCTCTAGAGCGCAGGCTCAGTACCTGTGGTGCACAGGCTTAGCTGCTCTGCAGCATGTGGGATCTTCCCAGACCAGGGCTTGAACCCATGTCCCCTGCGCTGGCAGGCGAATTCCTAACCACTGCGCCACCAGGGAAGCCCACCTCCTCCCCAGTTCTGATAATTTGCTGTAATGGCTCACAGAACTCAGGGAAGCATTTTACTTACTATTACTGTTTTATTACAGAGGATATTATAAAGGATCCAATTGAACAGAACCGGATGAAGCAGTCCAGAGGGCAAGGTCCAGAAGGATCCTGAGCACAGGTGCTTCTGTCCCCATGGAGTTGGGTTGCACCACCCTCCTGGCACATGGATGTGTTCACCAACCCTGAAGCTATCCAGACCCCTTCATTTAGGATTTTTATGGAGGTTCCATTAGTAGGCATGATTGATTAAATCACTGGCAGTTTGTGATTAATTCAATCCCCAGACCCTCTCCCCTCCCCAGAGGTCCGGGATGGGGGGTGAAAGTGAGGCTGGAAGTTCCAACCCTCTAATCATCTTGTTGGTTCCCCTGGCAACCAGCCCCCATCCTGGAACTACCTAGGGGCTTTCAGCCACCAATCACCTCATTAACATACACTCAGGTGTGGTTGAAAGGGGCTTGCTATGAATAACAAAAGACACTCCTATCACCTCTATCACTCAGGAAATTCCAAGGATATTAGTAGTTCTGTGCCAGGAACCAAAAATGAAGATCAAATACATATTTCTTACTCTGTCACAATATGACAGCTGTCTACTCAGCATGCATTCTCCATTTCCTCCTTTCTAACAGAATCTGATTTTGTTTAGTATCCATCTCTCTCCCATCTATCCATGTGCTTCCACGGAGGCAACACTCCCAATCCAACCCAGTAACTGGTTCAGGCATGTAATCTAATTTTGGCCAATTAGATGTGAAGGAAAGTTTCATGCAGGGATTTTGAGGAAAGGTTTCCGTGTTTAAGAGAGTACGAAATCCGATGCTGTCATGACTGGATGTGATGCCTGAATTAGCTGCAGCCATCCTGCCACCAGGCTAAGGATGAGACCTGCAGAACTGAGAAAAAGAAAGAACTGCTCAGTCCTTGATGACATTGCTGAGTGGCTGGATCAACCAAACCTGAGCTCTCCCTTCCTCTAAACTCTGTACTATATGAGCAATATGTTCCTTACCGTTGGAAACAGCCTGAGTCAGGTTTCTCTTCCTTGCAGCTAAAGGCATCCTATCTGATTCAGGTGGGAAAGAGGGGTGCTAAGATTTGAATTACATGTAGTCATGAGAGAAGTAATAGCAGAAAGAAGGACAGCAAGGCTGGAGCCAGAATAAATTTGCAATACAAGAACTCAAAAAGCTTGGCAATTCACAAAAGGACAAATATTGCATGATTCCACTTATATGAAACACCTAAAATATTAATAGTTAAAATCATGAAAACAGAGACTAGCAAGATGGTTTCCAGGGAATTGGGGAAGGGGAAATGGTGAGTTGTTTGCTGATGAGCATAGAGTTTCAGTTTTACAAGATGAAAAAGTTCTACAGATCCATTATGCAACAATGTGAATATAGTTAACACTACTGAACAGTACACTTTCAAAAGGTTTAGAGGGTAAATTTTACATTATGTGGTTTTTTAATCACAATTTTTAAAAACAGCTTAGCAAACTGGAGTCATTTAGGCCACACTTCAGAGGCCCTGAAGACATTACTCTGTTGTATAGAACACTGGCATTGTTCCTCTTTCCTTAAATCCCACTGGCTGTTTCCATGCCTAGAATGCTCTTTCCCCAGATAATGTTCATGGCCACATCTCTCATTGCCTTCAAATCTTCAAATGTCACTTTCTCAATGAAGCCTACCATGACCACCATATTTAATATTGCAACCCACCGCATCCTCCCACCCCTCAGCACTCCCATTTCCCTTACCTTCTCTACTTTTTCTTTCTTTTTTAAAAAAAATTTATTATTTATTTATTTATTTTTGGCTGTGTTAGGTCTTCATTGCTGCACACAGGCTTTCTCTAGTTGCGGCGAGCGGGGGCTGCTCTTCGTTGTGGTGCGTGGGCTTCTCATTGCAGTGGCTTCTCATTGTGGAGTATGGGTTCTAGGTGCACGGGTTTCAGTAGTTGTGGCATGCAGGCTCAGTAGTTGTGGCTCGTGGGCTCTAGGCTCAGTAGTTGCGGCACACAGGCTTAGTTGCTCTGCAGCATGTGGTATCTTCCCGGGTCAGGGCTCAAACCCATGTTCACTGCATAGGCAGGGAGATTCTTAACCACTGTGCCACCAGGGAAGCTCCTCCTTCTTTCTTATTATCACTTTCTAACATGTTATAGAACTTACTTTTTATAATTATTTTTTATTGTCTGCCTCTCTCCTCTAAAAGGTAAGATCTACAAAACCTGGGATCTTTATATTACTTTGTTCCCTGATGTATTCCCAAATGCCTAGACTAATGCCTAGCACATAGTTGGCACTCAACAACTATTTGTTGAGAGAACGAATGAACATTAGTCATCGGCTAAAAGTGTTATATGCATTGAGTTTATAAAATAAAATGTGAAAAATGACTTCTGTGCTAAGATGGCAGATCCAGTTCTGCTCCTGCCCCTAGTCCTACAGAAACTAGAATCAAAAGGATAGGAAGACAGAAGGGGAAACCATGCCCCCAAAATTCAGGAAGCTGGAGAGCAGACAGAGCAGTGGTAACCAACTTTGCAGATGTGAAAAGCTGAATCCTAAGGTAGTAGTCAGGATAGCTGAGAATCAACCTAATTTATATCAAAGAAACCTCAGAAGACTCAGGACAAGCAGCACCAACTACCTCTGCAAATGTAGGTGGGGAGGAGAAGTTACAATAAGGAAAACTACATGAGAAGTATGATTCCTATATCCCTCCTAACTCCACTCTTTTGGCAACAGTTCTCTTCCACTCTGACATGATGTATTCTCTAGAGAGGGTGAAAGAGTAGGTCCTTGGACTTTAGGAACTGGGTGCTGCACCAAAACTAGGGGGATTCAGTGACCACATGCATGTCGAATGCTGAATATTCCCAGAACATTGGCAGACCTTTACTCTTCAGGCAGGAGATTAGAAGAGTTTTATCCTGAACAATCTGACCAGAGAGGGGGAAAGATCTAAAGATACTGACACCTAGGGTCACCGATTAAATGGCCCAACCAGATCATTACACAGTAAAACCTGAAAATGGCAAACCCCAGTCAAATGCTCAGAGCTTCTAATTAGCTTTTTAGTCCCCACTTTTAACATGAACTGACAATCAAAGATTCACCCATAAACAAATGAGTGAATGAATGGACGGATGTTACAACATCACAATATACAGGACATACAAATTAAAATAAATAAGGATTCACCAGACAGCTAACGTGGGTCTCTAACATGGAAGATAGAGACCAAAAACAAACAAAAAGCAATTTGTAAGACATGGGCTATGCAGAGAGAATACTTTAAAACTTACCCCCCAAAATCACCTTATTAATATGCTCAGAAAGATGAGATATTGCATTCAGGTAAAAAGATCAGGATTCTATTCTTTTAAAACAATTTCAGAGAACAAAATGGTACTTGGGGAAATTATATACATGATGGCAGAAATGAGAAAATCTCAACTGAAAGATTAGAAGATAAAGCTGAAGAAAGCTCCCCAAAAGCAGTTCAAAAAGGCAAGGAGATGGAAAATGGAGAAAAATGATAAGAAAATAAGATGACCAGCTCAAAAAGGTCAATATTTGAATAATAAGAAGTCAAGAAAGAGAGCAGAGAGGAAACGAAAGGGAGAGAATCATCAAAGAAAATTTTCAAGAAAATGCCCCAGAACTAAGTAAGTGACTGTTCAGATTGAAAAGCCTGCTGAGTGTCCAGCACAATGTTGAACTTAGACCCACAGGATGGTACACATTGTGAAATTCCAGAGAATTAGGAACAAAGCAAAGGACCAGTGGTAATTTACATAGCAGATATCCTGCAAACTTCTTTTTCCCAGGGGAAAAAGCATCACATACAAAGGATTAGGAATCACAGTGGTGCTTGAAACCTTTTAACAGCAACACCTAGAATGGGTCCATGGGTCCCATGGTCATTTTCCTGGTCCCTAAATGCATAGTTTGGAATGGACACATTTGGTAGCTGGCAGAAGCCCACACTGGTTCCTGACAACACAGGAACACACAAGACAAGCAAGGCCAAGTTCAAACCCTGACGGATTTGCTCAGTAAAGGTATGACAACCACTTTTATATTTAAACAGTTTGCTACTTACTTACAGTAAAAAGAATAGCCAAAGGTGCCACCCCAGCTTGGTCCTTGTCCTACACACCAAAAAAGGATAACACTGAAACAAAAGGGACCAGATGATTGCAACGTGACTCACGGGACACCCTGTTGCTGAGGAGGCTGGACTTCAGCTATGGAGTTTTACACTGTGTAGCTCTACTGGTGAGAGGCGGGTGGCTGAAAGTCCCATACTTGATCAGACAGCCTCCCAGAGGAGACAGGGAAGCCAGTGGGAGACGGCTTCTCATCCCCTTGTTATAGGAGGATCACAAGGTGTTTTTCCAAGACAGATTAGCTGCACTTCAAATCAGCCCTTGCCTATGTGGCTTATTTGGATACCTGCAAGGAGGTCAGGTGACAAGGCAGAACTGTTCCCTTACACCTCCTTGGCCTGTGGGTTAAGGGTATCATATTGCAGAAAGCTAATAGGAAAACTCTTCAGTCTGCTTCCCCTGTCCCCAGCCAGGACAGTAAATCATAGAGTATCACATCCCCAGGGGGAATGGCAGTCTCTGAGTGCAACCCTTGAAGACCTGATAGCTGATAGTCCCCATCATATTCCTGTTTTCACCAGTCTGGCTCTGGCAAAAAGCAGACCAATCCAGGAGGTTGACAGTTGACTACTGCAAATTCAACCAAGTCGCAGCTTTAGTTGCAGTTGTATCTTCACTAGAGCAGATTCACAAGACCTTATGATATGTGGCCACTGATCTGGCAAATTTTTTGCTCCCATCACTATCAGGAAGGAGAGCCAGAAGCAAGAGTATTGCCCCAGGGCTATGTCCTAAATAAGAATAATCTATCAAGGTAAGGGGATCAAGGTAAGGAAGAAATTCACATAGAGGCTTCACGGGCAATGGAAAGATGGAAAGTTAAGATTCCTACCCTAGCTAAGGGACACTATATGGGAGTTTTACTCAAATTTCTGACCATCAGTTCATATATTAGGACTATACCTAATGGAGGGAATAAAAGCTTTAAACAAAATCCTAAAATGGAACAGCTTCATAGACCTCCTTCTATGTTGGAATCTCATGAGTATGATAGAATGTTTCCTTGATCACAAAGGTTCAGCGCTGCTCCCTGAGGAGTGAGTAAATTATCCTGCCCTGTTGAACTCAAGAATGGCCATGTGACTTGTGTGGCCAATGAAATAGAAGTAGAATGTGAAATATGTCACCTTCAGGCAGCCACTTTAAGAGCTAGGTTCTCTTTCACCTGTCTCTGTGATCACGGAAGCATGTGTCAAGACGGAGCATCTATCAACCTAGATCCCTAAGTGACTACAGGAGCACAGCCCCTTTGCTAACCTACTACAGACATAACATGAGCAATAAATAGGTTTTGTTTTAAGTTGCTGAGATTTGGGCGTCAGTCTGTTAGTAACTAACACAGCATGTCTAAGCAATCCTGACCAGATAAGAGGAGGCTCTCCCTTAGAGTCTGCTTATCTGCCCAAAGCCCAGATCTTCTTGGCCTTTGCAGTGGACATTTGTAGTTGCCTTTCCAGGATCCATTTCCCTGTCCCATAGCTTCTGACAGTGGTTTCCACATGATTCCAGTAAAGCTAACTCTGTCCCAGGCTCCAGGGGAAATTCTACCTAGGCTAAACCAATCAGAACATTCCATTTCCCTGACCATAAGGATTAGGTCAGTAGTGGACACATGCCCTTAACTGGCCCATTCAAAGTGAGTCTTAGGGCTCTTTCTGGGAATGCACATACTTACCAATATTACAACGATTTTCACATTTCTTTATCATTAGTTACACACTGTCTAAGTGGAATATGTATTATTGAGAACCAGGATC
The DNA here is from genome assembly GCF_003676395.1 of Aethalodelphis obliquidens. Lineage (NCBI taxonomy): Eukaryota > Metazoa > Chordata > Mammalia > Artiodactyla > Delphinidae > Aethalodelphis > Aethalodelphis obliquidens. The sequence goes on from NW_020837946.1 coordinate 92,868,466, forward strand.
CTAATTTATCTTTTTATTGCCAGAACCTGGCATAATGGTTGGCACAAAGTAGATGCTTATAAATAATCATTGATCAATTAAAAGGGGAATAAAATTTACTCCTTTTCTTTAAACTTCACTCCTCAAATTTCAGGGCCACCTATCTATCTGCATAGCCACATTCAACTATTTGCATCTCTGTCCTTTCCTCCATCCTGATTTAAGAATAAATGATATGCCCAATGTTGGTCTTTCAAAAACCTACAGGTAAAAATTTCCTTCTCATTTGCCTGGGATATGTATGGCATTTGTATGGCAGATCTCTTCTGGGCTCCCTTCTGCTGAGCAGTGTCAGCACCAAAATCCCCACACTGACTGAAGTAACTGTCTGCCTCTTTGTGACTGTACCATACCGGCCACGTGCTACTGCAGAAGTCTCAGTTCCATTACCAGTTCATGGGTTCTTCCTAAATGGGTCCTTAAAATGCCCAGAAATAATACCAAATACCAAACAACCTCCAGGACAATTCTAACCTTTCCCGTTCTCCTCAAATCACCGATCTTCCTTTTCTCCCTCCCCTCGAACCCCTAACCCCAACATTCATAACTTAGCCTCCTCCAGGGAAAACAGAAGTCATCACATGGGAGTTCTCTCATATTCCTAAAAACAAGTATCTACAATATCCTATCCTCACCTCCAGTTGTGATAGAGGAAGCGTCCCTCCTCCCCTTGTCCCAACTCCTGTTTTGAATCCTAACTCTCCCTTATAAAAAAAAACTTACACCATCTCTCAATCCTTCTCTCTCGCATATTCATCTACTTTTTCATGAATCCTTCCCATTAGTTTTTTTTTTTTAAGATTTTTTTGATGTGGACCATTTTTAAAGTCTTTATTGAATTTGTTACGATATTGCTTCTGTTTTACGTTTTGTTTTTTGTTTTTGTTTTTTTTTTTTTGGCCCCGAGGCATGTGGGATCCTAGCTCCCTGACCAGGGATTGAAGCCACACCCCCTGCATTGGAAGGAGAGGTCTTAACCACTGCACCTCCAGGGAAGTTCCCCCATTAGTTGTTTTGTTTTGTTTTGTTTTGTGCGGTACGCAGGCCTCTCACTGTTGTGGCCTCTCCCGTTGCGGAGCACAGGCTCCGGACGCGCAGGCTCAGTGGCCATGGCTCACGGGCCCAGCCGCTCCGCGGCATGTGGGATCTTCCCGGACCGGGACACGAAGCAGTGTCCCCTGATTTGGGAGGCGGACTCTCAACCACTGCGCCACCAGGGAAGCCCCGCCCCCCCCCCATTAATTTTAAATGCACTCAAGTCTTCTCTTACAAAAAGCTTCACTTGACTTATTCCCCATTAGCTACAACCTATATTATTCCTTCCCCTCTCATCCAATCTTCTCATTATCTCCTGAAGAGAGGAAAAGCATTGAGGTATAGTGGTTAAGAACATGGATCCTGGCACCACACTACCTGATCTGAAACACATTGTTTAATGGCTCTGCGACCATGGGCAAGTTACTTCACCTCCCTCTGCCTCAATTTCCCCATATGCAAAAAGATTATAATATCATCTCTCTGGTGTAAGCATTAAATGAGTTAGTATTGATATATGTGAAACACCGACAACAGTGCTTGGCACAGTAAGCACTATATAAAGGTTTGCTATATTCCTTTTACTTTTATTTCTTCACTTTCACTCACTTTTCAGCCCATTCTGATCCCATCACTTCACCATGAAGTGTTTACTAAGAACACCAATGACGTCTATGTTGCTAAATCCAACTATTTTTCAGTCATCATCTTACTTAAGGTCTAGGCAGCAGTTGACAATGTTAACACTCTCTTCTTAGAACATTCTCTTTCCTAGTCCAGGGCTTCAACTACCACCTACCCGCCAGTGTCTTGCCCATCTTTATCTGGAACCCAGACCTCTCTTCTATGCTCCAGATCCCACAAAGCCAGAGGTCACCTGGATATTCTCCCCTTGAAGGTCTCAAGGGCATCTCATATGCACTACATCCAAAACTGAGCCATGGCCTTTCTCTCCCTAACTCCCTCTGGCTTAAATATTCTTTAGGCCCCTCTTCATTTGGCTGACCCCTACTCCTACTTTAGGGTTTAGATGAAGCATCACTTCCTCAGAGAAGCCTGAGGTGAATGCCCTAAAAGAAACTTTCATAGCACTTGGTACCTCTACTTCATACCTGCAATTAGATGATAAGCTACACAAGTACAGGGACCATGCCTGTCTTCTCACTATTCTATCCCAGGACCTGAATGCAGTAGCCTCCAGAGCCCTTTCATTTGCACTAGGCTCTATCTGCACTCCTGAACAAGTATAAAGTGTGCCACTTTGTGCCAGGCTAAGACTACTAGTATAGTTAAAACTTGACAAAGTGCAAAGAAGCATAGCAGAGGAAATAGTATTTAACCAAGCCCCCAAATTACTTTTAGTTGCAATAAGAGGCTCATGGATGGCAATTTTTTTTTAAGCCTAACTTGGGGAGATTCATCCATTGGACAACCAACATTTTGCATCGCCTCTAACTGTGCAACAGGTCCAGGCAATCAGAGCAATTATGTGTGGGTTTCCGCCATTGTGTTTACACCTATCACTTGGGTACCAGTACCCAAACCTACCTTAGCAAGCCAACTGCCTATAACTCAGCACTCCTGTGTCCCAGTACATAGCAGCTTTTTGCGACGAGGTCTGCCATGAGTCCAGGCAGCTACACTGTCACTGGGGAGTCTTGAAGGCGGAGAAGTTCAAGGGAGGAAAAGTCGAGTTCTGAGCATGGGTGGATGTTTTAGTGAACAAGCCGCTCTTAAAGCACGGAGAAGTAAATAATAGGGCTGAAAGACAACACAGTAGACTTCGCAGGTATGACAGGGCTGAAAAGTGAAGGCTTACAAGGGCGCGCCTCCTGGTACCGTGGGACCCGTTGCCTCAGAGTCAATCCCGCGAGACTATAATTCCCGGGGATTCCCTCTTAACTCCAGGCAAACACCCGTAGGGGCGGGGAAAGAAGAGAGACGTCGGCGCGCAGCCGTCCGCTTTACAGCACTCCGGGATCTCGAGAGAACTGCGGTTCTCGCGATCTTTCCGGAGCCGACCCTCCACAAGGATTTCGAGTGCGTGTGCCGAAACGGGAGGGCAGGGAGGGTTCTGACTCTGCGGGAGGGAGAATCCCCTTTGGCCTGCTCTACGGAAGCCTGCGAGGGAGGGCGGCGTTCGCTGCGTAGTCCAGTTGCCCAGATGCCCAGCGCCAGCGCCTGCCGCAAGAGTCAGGAGAAGCCGCGGGAGATCATGGACGCGGCGGAAGTGGGTTTCCTCCTTCCTTGGGCCTGGGAGGACAGACCCCTGGGCCAGACCGCGCTGAGGGAGGGAGTATGGTGAGCGGGGCCCTAGCCTCTGGATCCCTGTCAGCACTTTGCGTGCAGGCCGCGAGCCTGGGATCCGGGCGCCCAGAGCCCTCACCGGGCCTCCAGGGCCCTTGTCCGAGCAGCGTGGCCAGACCCACTCCGGATCGCATTTCTCACTGGGGCCCCTGGGAGACCTGGCCTGCAGGAAGCGTGTCCCGGGACTGGGGGATGGCGGGGGGGCGCCGTAAAGTACCAACTGCCCCGGAAGTAGGAGCGGCGGGGTGACATTTAACCTCCCTGAGTTAGGCACGTCCTTCGAGTAATCCATCTCTTCCCCGGAAATTTTTAATGTCCACTAGTAATCGATTTTTGCTCTGCCCTCGTGTTGCTAATGTTTTTCAAGTAATGACAGTACTTCGTAAAACGATCTGCCAGCATGTTTTAATGACCATTTTCCATGTGACAGCTTTAAAGAACACTTGTCATTTTTATTTTCTTTCTTCCCCTAAGTAACCCAAGTAAGGTAGGTAGGAAAGTTTGCAGAGAATGCGTTTGAAGTCTTTGAGATGATGTGACCCAAAATCATCTATGTAATTCATAATACCCTGCGGTCCTTCAGTGCTTTTCGGAAGTGAAAGTTTGAAACCATTCTACAAGTTATGTGTGCTCTTAGTGAAATTGGGATCCCTACCTGGCTCCTTATTTTTCTTTTGAGGAAATAAGAATTTGTGATAAACTGCGTAAGGCCATTTTAAGAACATTAGATGGAATAAGGGATGCTGAAATGTGAACAGTACTAATAAGCGATCCCCTTTTTTCTGTTCACCTGCTGTAACCTATTTATGCTGCCCTCCTGCTACATTGTGTGACTGTATCTTTCTGTTAGGGCTGGAGTTATCTTCGTCTTTAAGGTGTATTTTTTTTATTTCGCAAAAAAATGAAAAAACTTCATTAAACACCTTAACATGTTGTCTGGTTTGTTTTGGTATAAACACAAAATCTAATATCTTCCAAATCTAAAGGAGAGGATTCCAACAAATAGCTGTAGTGACAGAAACTAATTGTTTCATCCACATCCTAAGTTACCTTGTAAATTTTAAGGAAACCATTTTTGTGTATTCTTGATCTGATTAGTTATATAAACCACCTTTGCAGATAGTGTAGGTCTATGTATAAGGTAGACATTGTGGCAGAGTTATATAACTTTATAGCTAGAAGGATCTTAAGAGATCATTTTCTAGATAAAGTAAGATTAAAATAAAAGGCCACTTACCAATTTAATAAGTATAGTTTGTTAATAACAATCTGGACTCTAGGTCTCCTTTCTCCTGTTCCTGACTTAAAATCTGTAACAAGAATTTTGGTGTCATACTGTCAGTGTTGAACCACTTAAACCTGAAATCATGAAGATGGTTTTTAGAAACAGGAAGCTGGTGAATTTTTTTGATGATGTTTTACAAAAGGAAAGTTGTAGTTAGCTTATATCCAGCATCTCTGATTTCTAAAAACTGGACATCTGGTACTCAGAAAGCCTACCCCTAAATGTTTGTTCTCTTTGAACATCTCTTCCTGTAATAGGAAGTTAATAAAACTGTGGTACCTCATCCTTCTCCCTTCACAGAGGAAATTTATAACTCTGCTTTGAAGTAGTTTATAATCTCCTTTTTGAAGAAAGTAGTTAAGATGTGTTGTACATGTGTGTAAATTTTATTTGAGAGTGCTATTTTGTATGGTATATCGATCCAGGAGTGGTGATCTCCAAAACAAATTAACCAGAAGCTGGGTCTGTGGAGTGCATATGTAAATGATATGACAGATTTCCACACTTTAAAACTACTACTCTGAATTGATAAAATGGTCCTGAAAGTTTAAATGAATTCATCTATTTCTGTTATTTGTATTTCTGTGTTTACTATGCTATTAGTGTTTAAATAAAAAGTCATAATGTAAAAATGTTTTTTGTAGGATTATGCAAAAGAAAGATATGGAGTATCTTCAATGATACAATCACAAGAAAAACCAGGTTAGTAGTTACATGATAAAAAAAGTTTTTTTTTCTTTTTAATTCCAGGAAAGTTCTTTATGAAGTTTTAAGTAAGGTTGACATAACTGAAGGCATAGTTCTGAAAAGCTTAAATGCCAAGCATATGCCATAACCCTGCACAGACATTGTCAATTTAGGGTCCCTAATCTCGATAAGGAAGAAAATATCTTAAATCAGTATATTTTATTTTATTTTATTTATTTATTTTTAGTATATTTTAAATGGTAAATTATATTACAAAGGTATTCCTAGGTAGTCATGTAAAAGATTTGACTCTGGCCTAGGAGATAAAAGATAGATAGTAGCTGCCTTCATATGCAACCTTTTTTGCACGCTTTGTGAAGCTACCTCCTTTACTTTCCTCCTTGACTTTATTATATTTCTTTGAAATTGACTTGTTAATTGTTTCTCTCAGACCTGTAGGTTTTCTATTTGTAAACATTTGTCTTCCTTTTGTTTCTATTTTATATATGCGATTTCAACAAAGTTATCCTACTCAACTATTTAACAATCATTTTTCTTTTGTTAGACACCCCAAATTATGTCTTTCAAACTTTGGTACAACTGCAGACCTTTAAGCTCTGGCCCATTGGAAGCACTAAGTACTTCTAATTTAGATGCCTGCCTGTGAATTTGATGCTTTGAAAATAATATACCCCAAGTCAAATTTAATTGTTATTTTTGGATTTAATTTATTGCGTGATCACAAAACCACTTTTCCTTCCCAACTTTGTTGGAAAAGTGTGCAGTGAAAGGGCAAAATAGGTTGCTAAGAATAAACCATTTCGAAAGATAAAGATAGTGAAGTAAAGTAATTGAGTATAAAATGGGATACAAGCAATATAGTATAGGAGAGGACTACCCCTGCCAGAACAAGCAGGAAGGGTCATATGAGACTCTTTTTCGGCTTAACTGTCTTCCTGAACTGGACTTCCTTGATCTCTAATGCAAAAAAATCTTATTGGAATTTGTCTCTTACATAAGCCCCAGTCACCCTTTGCCATGATTACTATTCCTATTTAGCTAGCAAATCCAGACTACTTAGAGTCTTCCAGTTACAAGCTCTCCCCACCAAAAGGAGGATATACTACCTACGTAATCTGATTACATTAACTAACAGTAAAATTCTGTGCTTAGTTTTACCTCTGTTAAAATCATAATACATTGTTCAACATAAAGTTTTCTTTCCTGTCTGCTTCCATTTCTCCACATTCTTTCATTCTAATACCAGTGACTTAACCATGGAGGAGGTAGTAGTTTTTCAAACTGAAACCCTACTGCCACTGATCTTTGCCTCGGCCAGTCATACTGGTGGGAGTGTGACATGCGCCTCAGGTATGTGTGGATATGTTAAAGATTGAGAACCCCTATGCTAATTAATTGGAATGACACATGAAAGAAGGGCCATTACTCTTTCTTTTCCAAAGTACTATTAAAATTACCATAATCATGCCACTTATTTATAAGTCTATTCTTTTAGACTTATGTTTTTCTGTTTTGTTTGGTTTTGAGTTTTGATTGCCTAGTAAGTCGTTTGCTTTTTCAATCTTGGCATTTTCAGATCTGTCTTTTAAAATTGCTTTGTCTGTCTTTTCTCTTTCACACTTGGTTTTGTCTGAGTTTACACAGCAGACATGGAAGTTGGCTTAACTCATAAGGTCCATGGACAGAGTTTTGCAGAAATCCTCTTGTGATGCCTAATGCTTCAAAATTTCTCATTCACTCTCTTTGCTTTTGGTGATGAAATCTATGGTATTCTCCTGTAAATCAGGGTCTCTCTAAGCTACATCTTTACTTCAAGAGACAAATTATAAATACATTTAGACAAAGTAGGTAAAATATATTTATAATTTGATTTCATTATAATATCCCCCACAAAGGTATTTTTAGTATTATAGTAACTAGGATTTACTACATGTCATACTGACAAATTTGGTTACAATTAGGCACCATAACCCTTGAGAATAGTGGTCTTTTATCATTCATGATGTTGTAGTATCATTTCTATTAAAATATTTAAAATTAATACTTATATCTTTTTCTTTAATATTCAAATTATTGCATATTTAGAACAATAATAGAATAATTTCTGGATCATTTTGGGATCATGATTGCCTTGTATCACTATCTTCACATCGTAGTTTTTCACAGTTTTCCTGTTTGAGGGATGCTAGATAGATGTAGTACTTTGTTATTAGCATTGGGGGGCATAATTGTTGGGGTTCACCGATAGCCAGAAGGGGAATTTATTGGTTCACATACCTGTAGGAAACAAAGTGTGAGATGGCATAAGGCATGATAGGATTTAGAGGTTTGAGCATTATCTGTGGGGCTTTCTGTCTACTTCTTGGCTTTGCATCCATTAGGCTGTTGACCTCATTCTCTCATCCTGCAAATTCAGGTAGTAGGAAAGATGGTGGCTGCAGCCCTGGGCTTACACCATCTCAGCTCAGCGACCCCAGGGAAGACAGGTTCATTCCCATTATCTGTATATTAAGTACCAGAGAAGGACTTTGATTAGCTCAGTTTGAGTAACATGCCCTTCTCTGGATGAGTCAGTGTGTCCTGGGGAATGAGGTACTATGACTGTCCAGGCCTGGCAGAGAATTCCCCCATGTGGCTAGCTGACTTACATACTATGGCAGGCAAGCAAAAATACCATGTCCACTTAGGCACAGGCAGTTCAACACAGGCTGTATTTGGCTTTATAAGTCATTGAAGTGTTCAGGAGATTTGCATTTTGAAATTATCTCTTTGACTCCAATGTAGACTGAATTAGGGGGTCAGGGGATTGCCAGTTAGAAGGCTTTTGCTAATTTGAAAATATATGTGCACCCTTATGTTCACTGCAGCATTATTTACAATAGCCAAAATATGAAAACAACCTAGGTGCCTATCAACAGATTAATAGATATAGAAGATGTGGTCTATATATTTAATGGGTACTACTCAGCCATAAAAAAAAAGATGAAATCTTGCCATTCGCAACAACATGGATGGACCTTAAGGGTATAATGCTAAGTGAAATAAGTCAGACAGAGAAAGACAAATACTGTATGATTTCACTCATATTTGGAATGTAAAAGTAAGTAAATAAATAAATGAACAAACTAAACCAAACAACAAACACATAGATAAAGAGCAGAGTAGTGGTTACCAGAGGGGAAGGAGCATGGGGGGAGGGTGAAATGGGTAACAGGGTCAACTGTATTGTAATGGATGGAAAGTAAACTTTTGGTGGTGAGCATGCTGTAATGTGTATAGATGTTGAAATACAATGTTATAAACATGAAACTTACGTGATGTTATAAACCAATGTTATAAACCAATTAAAAAAAAAGCAAAAGAAAAAAGTGTTGCTAGATATTGAGAATCATTTAAGATAATACCAAGTACTATGCTAGCTATCAAATCAAAATAATTTTGATCTTGATCTCTTTGTAAATTCTGAATTACAAGATTGTTTCATTTATTTGCTGCAGATCGAGTTTTGGTTCGAATTAGTGACTTGACAGTACAAAAAGCTGATGAAGTTGTTTGGGTGCGTGCAAGGGTTCATACAAGCAGAGCTAAAGGTAAGATTGATTAAATGATTACAGCTTTTTTGGTAATCATTGAATTTTTTGTTTTGCAGATTTCTCACAGATCAAAGTAAATCTTTAAAAACAAAACAAAAACACCTGTTTTCCTTCTTAAATCACTATAAACTATTAGTCCATGGTTAGTTAATTTTAGGTTCTTATAAGACATCCTTAAAAACAATTTAGCCTTAAAACTCAGATGAAATCTAAGACTCTAAGGTACTTTTCTAGCACCTCTCAAAAGTTTAATTTTTTGAAGTAAAGAGTGTTTTTTCAGAAGTTTTTCATTTGTTAATATTCTTACATTTGTAATATTTAGATAGGGAGAGAGTTAGGAGAAAGATAAGGCTAAGACTGGGTTGTCTAGTACTCACTGGCTACATTTAGCTATTTAAATTAAAATTAAAATTCTATATCTCAGTCACCAGCTGTATTTTGACTGCTGGTGGCTCCTGTATTGGACAGAAAGGACAAATACAACATTTTTTTTTTTTTTTTTTTTTTTTGGCAGTATGCGGGCCTCTCACTGCTGTGGCCTCTCCCATTGCGGAGGCTCCGGACGCGCAGGCCCAGCGGCCATGGCTTACAGGCCCAGCCGCTCCGCAGCATGTGGGATCCTCCCGGACCAGGGCACGAACCCATGTCCCCTGCATCAGCAGGCGGACCCTCAACCACTGCGCCACCAGGGAAGCCCACAAAATATTTTTATCATTGTAGAAAGTTCTCTTGGACAGTACTAAGAATTTAGCATTAACAACAAAGGAGAAATATTAGGGGAGTTTAGACAAACCTCAGTTCCTTATGGAAAATTGTCCTAGCCTAGTGTTCCAAATTGTCTGAAAGTATTAGTGACACTTATATTGGTTTATAACTTTATACTTTTCACACAGTTTTTCACACTCGATCACCCGCACAAATTTGTGAAGTAGGCAGAATAGGCACTGTTATTCCACTTTATAAATGAGGAGACTAAGGCTCAGAATGATAAAGCTCCTTGCCCAAACTCTCATAGTAATTGGTGGAATATGAAAAGAATTCAGAAGCTTTTTAGGACACCTTCTGTCTCCCTAGCAGAGTTAATTACTTCTGTACTATTTACTGCATTCTGTGGTACAGCATTTCTTACTCTGTGTTTTAAAATATTTATTATAGAATTAATACAGGCCCATTATTTTTTAAATTCCAACATTTTATACATATATATCTTACTCTCTCAGGATCACTACTATTAAGAGTTTATCGGGAATTCCCTGGCAGTCCAGTGGTTAGGACTCGGCACTTTCCTTTTTCTTCTTTCTTTTTCTTTTTCTTTTTCTTCTTCTTCCCTTCCTTCCTTCCTTCCTCCCTCCCTCCCTCCCTCCCTTCCTTCCTTTCTTTTCTTTCTTTCTTTCACGCATGCTATGCCAGTTCTTAGTTGCAGCACGTGGGATCTTTGTTGCTGTGCGGGATCTTTTAGTTGCAGCATGTGGGATCTAGTTCCCTGACCAGGGATTGAAACTGGGCCCTCTGCATTGGGAGTGCAGAGTCTTAACCACTGGACCACTGGGGAAGTCCCAGGACTCTGCACTTTCACTGCCAAGGGCCCAGGTTCAATCCCTGGTCAGGGAACTAAAATCCCACAAGCCACATGGGGTGGCAAAAAAAAAAAAAAAGAGTTTATCTATTCTTCCAGTATCCTCCCCCAAATAGATGAATACTGTTGGACTTTGAGAAGAATGCTAGTTGATTTGCCTTCCTGAAAGGTTGGGCCATTTATTTGACCAATAGATAATCACATTGTACTGTAATCCTTCATTTACTTGTCTTTCTCCCATTGGATTAGGAACCTTTGTTCTCCAAACTGGCACCTTGTTTCCTAAACATAGTTATTTAGCAAATTAAAAGATAGAATGCTCTCCAAACTGGCACCTTGTTTCCTAAACATAATTATTTAGCAAATTAAAAGATAGAATGCACGCTACATGTAAGCCTGAACCAAAAATACTTCCCTTCACACTCATCCAAAAAATGGAACAGTTTGAATATGAGTAAGGACAACTGCAGTGAGTTGAGACACAACAGATATGTTTAAATCCCTAAGTTTATAATAATGCTAAGGCAAACAAACAGAAAACCTAGTTGGTCATCAATGGAACAAGCTCATTATTTTCAAATCTGGTAAATACTAAAGTGGAAGTATCATTTCTGTATGAATTGTATATCACTGGCTAACCAAATGGTAGATACGGGGAAGTGTCTCTTTAGAGAAGTGTCCAGCTAATAAAATGAAGAATATTGGAACATCATCATTTTGCCCCCAGTGAATTATCTAGACATTGATCATCAGTGATTGCTAACGACATAATAGAGAGACAACCAGAAATATTTTATGTCTATTTATGAAAGAACACAATACCACCCAATGAAGTAGTCTTGCCCAAAGAATTGTTCCTGAATCTCATTAAGCCTTTAGCAATAACCAGCAATTTACAAGACAAAGGAACATGTTAAATGACAATGGAGGTGCAATCAGCACAGTCTAGTAGTAAACTACTAGGCAAAAACGACCTGGTCTCTTCAAGAAATAAATTGAAAGGGAAGGGGGTACCTATGGATTAAAACAGATTTAAGATGTCTCTCAACCAATCACTTATTTGGATCCTAATTTAAATCTACAGTAAAAAAAAAAAGACACTGAGACTTGGATATTTGAACATTGACTGGATATTTGGTGTTAAAAAATTTTTTTTTCAGTTGAAATAATAGTACTGTTGTAACATTATTTTTAAAAAGATCTTCTCTCTTAGGGATCCTTACTGAATTATGTATGGATGAAATAATAGAGGGTTTGCAGGGGTTTGCTTCAAAATAGTACAGGAATTGAGGGATAAGTGGATTGGGGCAGAAGTTGAGGAATGAGTGGATTGGAGCAAAGCTGAAACAAGAATGGCCATGAATTGATAACTGTTGAGGTACGTGAGGATTGTAGGTAGGTGTTGATATCATTTACAAATAACGATCATTTTGTCCTTTTCTTTCAAATGTTTATCTTATTTCTTGTTTCTCTGCAATAATCAGTGGATTCTCCAGTATTGCAGGGATTCTCACAATGAGGAATTTTTTAAACAGTGGAGATATAAATTCCTGCTGAGTTATTTCATGACTTTAGGTGTTCTGCATAAAATGTCATTACAAAACAATGCCAAAGTTTAAAAAGTAGGTCAAAAGAAGTTTTCTTCTAGTCCAAGTTTTCTGTTATCAGAAGCAGGTATTAAATTTTATCAGACCTTTTCCAGAAATTATTTCCCTCAAAATATCATGCTGGAAAAAAAAAATCATGCTGAATATATTTATACAGAGATTCATTATACGATTCTCTTTGCTTTTGTGTTTGTTTGAAATTTTCCACATAATAAAAAATTTAAAATACAGTTGATCTTCATTATTCACGGATTGTATATTTGCAAATTCACCTACTTGCTAACATGTATTTGTAACCCCAAAATCAGTACTTGCAGTGATTTCACTGTCATTCACAGACATGCCAGACATTCGCATGAGCAGAGTGGTAAGAAATTTGAGTCTCCCAGTGCACACATTTTCAGCTGAGATTAAAAACAGTGAAGCTCTGCCTTGTATCAGCTCTCATAAACAAGTGTCCTTTTCACAGTCTATTTAATGCCACGTTCTTCACAGCCTTGTGCTTTTTGTTGGTGATCTGACTGTTTAAAATGGCCCCCAAGCATAGTGCTGAAGTGTTTTCTAGTGTTCCTAAATGCAAGAGAGTCATAATATGCATTATGGAGAAAATACTAGTTGTTAGCTAAGTTTTGTCCAAGCATGAGTTATAGTGCTGTTGGCTGTGAGTTCTATGTTAATGAATCAACTATATATATTTTAAATAAGGTGTCTTTAAACAGAAATACATACAGAACAAATTTGTGTATTGATGGACTGATGAAAATATTATAACCAGACATTCACAGAAACCTCACCCTATATTTCCCCTAGGAGCAATGGCTCAATATTTGCTAATTTATTGTTCTGGTGACTTTATAAAACATAACTACCACAAATAGCAAGAATCAACTGTATGTAATTCTAGTGATTTACAATAATGGATTTCTTAACATTGAACCATTTTTGGATTCTTGGAATAAACTGAATTTGGTAAAGGTGTGGGTAGTATTCTTTTAGCTAAGTTTCAATAATATGTTTTTTTTGGAATTTTGCATTAATCTGGTTTTCATAATTTTTACTTGGAAAATTCTACTTTGTTTTTAAGTTTGTATGTATGTGTATGTGTGTTTAAGTTGTAAGTTACCCAAGTAATACAAAGTATTTTCACATGAATTTTTCAGAGTACAGAAATTATATTCCTTTTTCTTCTCTACTGCCTATCTTTGTCCCAGCCTTTTCTATTAATTCTTAATAATTTGTTCATTGTCTTTCCAAAAATCTTTCTTTTTAATGCACATATGTGCACGCACACACACACACACACACACACACACACACAAATACATAAAGGTTCTTTGTTTTGTGTGTGTTTTGTCTTATTTTATGTAGATGATACCGTATTTTTACATGTTACTCTGCAACTTTTTTTATTTTCAATTAGCAGTGTTTCTTGGAGATACTTCCATGATATTAGTTATAGATCTACATAAGGCAGTGTTTCTGTAGGATAGATATCTAGAAGTGAAATTGCTGGGTTGAAGGGTGGGCATATGCATATTAAAATTTTCCAGTACCAGATTACCCTCCAAAAAAGCTATACTCAATGATACTCCCACAAGTATGTGACAGTACCACTTTCTCCACATTCTTGCCAGTAATGATTGTCAATGTTTTTTATTTCTGCCAAAGAAGATTATCTGAAAAAATGAATAAAATCTTTGAGTTTGCAGAACACTGATTGCTGCTACTCCCTTCTTCCTTACATGGAAAAAATTATACCAATAAATATGACTTATTTGGAATCATTCATGTGTTCTAACTCCAGAAGTAGTATCACATTAAAATTGGACTTGGACAGACAACCTATGCTGGCAATTTCAAGTAAAGCAAAGTTCTGAAAAAACCATGAATAAGGAAATGAAAGTGTCAAAATCATAGTGTCAAAAGTATGACAACTAGAATCCTGTTAAGCAAAAAAAACAAAACCTAGTCTGTTTATATAACAAATATCTGTATATTTCTCCTCAAATTAAGGGCAGTGTTTTACACATTTTTAAAGATTAAAAATCAGATTTCTTACAATAGGTTTATGCTTCACACCCATAAAATCAAGAGTTTTATATAGGAGCAAGGAGAAATTTTTAACTCTTAATGATACCTTAACATTAGTTTCTTTCGATTGTGAAAGCTTATGAGCATATTGAAAAAGTAATTGAAATATCTACGGTTCCTTTCAAATTTTATACATACTACATGGAAGTCATTGGCACAAGATAATTCTATTTCAATACTATTCTTCCTAAAAACTTAACATATACTTCCAAAATAGCTACTTTATTTAGGTAGTCAGATAGTTTAGGATTTTTAATACCAAAGGTCAGAACATCAACTTATAGCCATACAAGAATATTTCAGGGAAAATAACAAATGGAAACTACTTTAAAACATTTAGGTCTTTGCTGTTTATTCCATAACTGATTAACATAAGCGATGAAGGAAAATGTTAATCTTGGTTATTAGGAAGTGAAGGTACATTATCTAAATAATAAATTCAGGAGCTTAGCAAGCTAAAAGACAGTAGGAAGAGATGAAAACATAAGATTGCCTCACATCTTTGATAACTAGTTCTCCCACCAAGGCTTACTTCCTTACTGAGCCATCACCAAAATGGAGATGAGAGTAAACTTTTTTGTTCTGGCAACCTACCATGTTTGTTCTTCAGCTTAGAAATAAAGATTGCACCTGGTGCTGTAAAGGAAGGTTTCTAACTTTACATTTTTCTAAAACAGACCTCTTGCGTAAATTTAAGAAATAAACTGCCTCTTTAAAAACGACTCAAAATGCAACACAAATTTTTAACTGCTAAGGATTTAAATTTAAGATACCTAAAAGCAGTGAATTCATTCAGCTGTTTTGAACATGGAGTTTCATTTCTTTTCTATAAACTCTCTCCTGATTGGGGAGTTCCATGAAGAAAGATGAATAATACGTAGCAGATGATTAACATGTCTTATAAAGTTCCTTTACTAACTTAAGCAGTGAGAACTCTTTGTTAAACTGAGAAATTACATAATTGCTTCTTAGAATAAAAAACAATATATGGCTATAGTAAAAATTAACTTCCTATATATAGAAAGATATAAAATGAAAAATAGAGCTACATTATGATCCAGCAATCCCACTCCTGGACATATATCCAGAAAAGATGAAAACTAATTCGCAAAGATACATGCACCCCGATGTTCATAGCAGTACTGTTTACAGTAGCCAAGACATGGAAGCAACGTAAGTGTCCATTAGCAGATGAATGGATAAAGAAGATGTGCCAATACATATATATATATCAATACATACACACACACACACACACACACACACACACACAATGAAATAGTACTCAGCCATAAAAAAAGAATAAAGTATTGCCATTTGCAGCAACATGGATGGGCCTAAAGATTATCATACTAAGTGAAGTCAGACAGAGAAAGGCAAATATTATATCACTTATATGTGGAATCTAAAAAAAAATACAAATGAATTTATTTACAAAACAGAAACAGACTCACAGACATAGAAAACAAACTTAACAGTTACTAAAGGGGAAATGAGAGGAGGGATAAATTAGGAGCATGGGATTAACAGATACACACTACTATATATAAAATAAACAACAACAATTTACTGTATAGCACAGGAAACAATAGTCAATATCTTATATATAACCTATAATGGAAAATAATCTGAAAATACATACATATAACTGAATCAGTTTGCTGTACACCTGAAATTAATACAGTGTTGTAAATCAACTATGCTTCAATTTAAAAAAAAGGACAAATGGAAGTCTCACAAATCTAGCTCCTCTGTCAGATCACAATCTGTTTCCCCCCAAAATAGCCACTGTTGTTTCTTGTGTATACTTTTAGGAAAAAGTGCATTTACAAATATGAGCATATCCTTTGTTTTTTAAATTTACATAAAAGGGATCTCTCTCTCTCTCTCTCTCTCTCTCTCTCTCTCTCTCTCTCTCACTCTCACACACACACACACACACACACATTGCCCCTTGTTATCACTCACCAATGTCTGTAAGAAAATGCCTTGCAAGACATTGAATTGCAGTGTATCACTGACCAGAGACAAAGAACAATTTTGTTTACTAACACCTTTCAGGAACTTGGTGTCAAAAATACTTGATAAGAGGTAGTCTGAGTGGACAGCTCTGTTTACCAGGAAACCAGTACTAATTTTTTAAGTCTTTTAAAAGTCTTTCTGAGTGTACCATCGAGGTTCTAGTATTTATTTATTTATTTATTCTTAATAAATTTATTTATTTTTGGCTGCGTTGGATCTTCATTGCTGCGCACAGGCTTTCTCTAGTTGTGGTGAGCGGGGGCTACTCACTGCGGTGGCTTCTCTTGTTACGGAGCACCGGCTCTAGGTGCACGGGCTCTAGAGCACAGGTTCAGTAGTTGTGGCATACGGGCTTAGTTGCTCCACGGTATTTTCCCGGACCAGGGCTCGAACCCATGTCCCCTGCATTGGCAGGCGGATTCTTAATCACTGTGCCACCAGGGAAATCTCAAGGTTCTAGTATTTAGAAGTGCTTTGAACACGGAAAACTTGGGACCATAGCACTAGAGTTCACATCTGTTGCAGTACTGAAGACTACATAAATAGAGAGTAATAATAGAACCTCAGTTCTTTTATTTAAATAGTTCTTTTGTGAACATCTTTGTCACTAAGACTTTCCATACTTAATTTCCTTAACATATATTCTAAGAAATGTATTTCTTGAATCAGAGAACATTTTAAGCCCATTTTTAATGCCCACTGCCAAATTGATCTCTGAAAGCATTGTACAAGTTTACCTTGTTATCAACAAGTTATGAAGGAACGGTTTTCACTTAATTCTTCCAAGCATTGTATGATATTGTATATTTTTAAATCTTTACTAGTATGAGCGGTATAATGTGTCATCATCATTGTTTGCTTCAACTTGCATTACTTTTGTTTCCAGTAATATTTTTCTCCTTATGTTTACTTACTAGGTTTTTTTCTTTTTCTTTTAGAGTATTTGTTCTAGTCCATTACGCATTTATCTATTGGGATCTCAGTGTTCTTTACTCATACATCTTTAAGATCTTTATGTATTAAAGATATTAACTCATATAGGTTATGTGTCATTCAGCAATTATATATATTTTTCCCAGAGTGGTTTTTTTGCTCTACTTAGAAAGTCCTCCCCTTTTCTATTGTACAGTTTGATATTCAGTTCCAGTTTTTACTCAGTTTTTTAGTTTATCTCCTGAATGCCATCTAGAATTAAAATCTCTTTGCTCTAATAGGGTCTGTTCTCACTTCTTATGCTGCATTAATCTGGCTGTTTCTGTACATTTTTACTTACTGTAGGTTTATAATATAATATGCTGAGGTCTCACCTCTCCACCCTTTTCCTCCCATCTATTGGCTTTTTTAAAAAATAAGGTTTAATTTTTAGAATTACATACAATAAACACATTAAACATTAAAAGAGAACAGTGAACATTCTTTACTTTACCCATAACCATTGATTTCATGATTTCTTTTCCCTAGCAGGCATGTCAGGTCTTAGGAGTGCATTTGCTTCTATGTTTAGCCTCTTGAACTTCCCAGGTTCTACTCACTGCTTGTGTTGAATCTGGAACATGGCCACGATTTTCCTTCAACCCTTACGTTTCTTTTGTACCTACCTCTTTGTATTGTTCTCTTAAAAAATAGTTTTTCTGATTTGGAAAGTAGTACATGGTTATTGTAGAATGTTCAGAAAATATGAAGAACAGAATAATTCCCTGTGATTTCCCCATCCATTAGTAGCCACATTTTGGTGTTTTTCTTCCTATACCATCAACTTCACATTTTGATGGTTTTTTCTTACACAGTCAATTTTAATATCTTTCTTATAAAAAGTTATGATTGTACTCTTTGTATGGCTTTATCACTATTTTCACATAATAGTCTATCATGAGTGTCACAAATATTTACTTTGTGTTCCCAGCACCCACCATAGTTTTTGGACATAGTAATTCAGCTGTGAAACAGAAATGGTCATCAGTCTTCAGATAAGTAGGTGGCAGTGGCAGTGGTCCTATTAGTAATAGTAATAACGATTAATATTAATTAATAACATTAATTCACAGTTAACATTAATTGGGTATCTGTCACAACTCTAAACTTATTACTTATATAATCTTCAAGATTATAAATGAAAACTCAAGAAAACTCCATGAGTAATATACTGTTATTTTCTCCCATTTTGCAGATGAAGAACTGAGACATAATTAGTTTAATATTTTCCAGTAGGCCCCTTCATAGGAAATGATAGGATATGATCCTATGTCTTTTGGTTAAAAAGATTTTACTCTTTACCAAACCCTTACACTAAATGTCACCGCTTAGTGCTGACCTAAAGATATTTTCCTGTGCTCACCCTTTATAAGTACTATAGAGCCCTCCATTCTCTCTCAAGTTCTTTGTGTAGCACTGGAGTTCATCACAAGATTGCTTTGTAGTGCAGCCAGGTCAGTGCTTCCTCTGTCTGCACTATTAGAGCAGCTAAAGTACTTACTAAATCATGCACGTTACCTTCCATTTCATGCTAACATTCTGTTCTAAGTGGGCTAATATCTGGCTGTGGTTTCAGTAGTTCTTGGGATAATGTCATTTGATTCATTTGCAGATTTCTCTATCCATTCAGCATCTTAAAATCCCTTTGAACTTGTTCAGTTCATGTAACTTTCTTTTTTAAGATTTTACTTAGCGACTGGATCATACTCCAAAGGAAAGGGAAAATAAAATCTATTTAGTGGTAAAAATATGTCAATCATATATGACTTGGAAGTCCATAGATTGTGTATGTCTTGGCACTCTGCAACCTTTTTTTAACCTCACAGTTGCTCTCAGATTTGCATTTCAAAACTGTATGTTGAAAGTATTAACTATAAGTTTGCTTACGTTTTTGCTTTTTTTTGGTGGGACCAGGGGAGGCAAAGCTAATTCTCAGTGTAAAAATAATTCTCAGTTTAAACAACAAAACCTTTTGACGTTTTGAAAGACAATCTGATGAAAAAAGTGGTCTGGAAAAGATTTAACGTGTTTTATGAGGAAGTAGTTTCCTAAAACTTGATCAGAGACTTTTAAAAAGGATATACTTTGGAGAAAAGACCTGTCACAAAGATGGTGAGTGACTGGATCTGTTATGAATATTATTTTTCAAAAGGTTAAGAATAAGGAATGACAGTTGCTTATGAAAGGAGGGGGAGTCAAGAGGCCCAGTATTATGTAGAAATTAAACTAGTTATAGGGCATAAAGAGAATGATCTTTTATAGACAAAGTAAACTACTTGGAGTAGGGCTTCCCTGGTGGTGCAGTGGTTAAGAATCCGCCTGCCAGTGCAGGGGACACGGGTTCGAGCCCTGATCTGGGAAGATCCCACATGCTGCGGAGCAGCTAAGCCTGTGTGCCACAACTACTGAGCCTGCGCTCTAGAGCCCACAAGCCACAACTACTGAGCCCGTGTGCCACAACTACTGAAGTCCGCGTGCCTAGAGCCCATGCTGCACAACAAGAGAAGCCACTAAAATGAGAAGCCCGCGCACCGCAACAAAGAGTAGTCCCCGCTTGCTGCAACTAGAGAAAGCCCCTGCGCAGCAACGAAGACCCAACACAGCCAAAAACATAAAAATTTTTTTAAAATTAAAAAAAAAAACCTACTTGGAGTAAAAAAAAAAAAGTGGAACTATTATAAAGGATGAAGAATTAGGAAGACGATAAAGGAAAAATGAGAAAAATAGAACAGGAAATAAGCTAGCCTGTTATTCTAAATGCTCTTTGAAATGTACTTTGATAGGAAATAAAATGAACCACCCCCGTAGAATGTTTATGTTCTTGTGACTAAGCACTTTATTACTACTTTTATGGTTGCATCATTGAGGCTCTTATGATGGTTAGCATAGTACCTTTGCCTGTAGAGTATACTAGCTATTGAATGAATGTTGAAAGTGATCTGAAGTTACTTGAAATTTGTTTAGTAAGTCCCTACAATGACAAAATAATTTTCTTGGTTGATAATATTTTTTGAAATTGGTGCTTTGCCTACACCCTCATAACAAGCATTTTAAAAGCGTAGGAGAAACTTGGGTTTCTTTAAAGCTTGTTAACTGAGTATGGGAATTTTGGCTGTCAAAGCCAGATACCTATGTGTATGTCCCTGTTGGGGATGTAGATTTGGGCCCAATTATAAAGTAGAGAAGCATTTTTCTTCTTTGTAAAACCTGAAGTAGCATGTCCTTAATACCCTTATGTACTTTCTGTCTTCTTCAGGGAAGCAGTGCTTCTTAGTCCTACGTCAGCAGCAGTTTAATGTCCAGGCTCTTGCAGCCGTGGGAGACCACGCAAGCAAGCAGATGGTTAAATTTGCTGCCAAGTAAGTAAGCAATTATATCCTGTTGTCAGAATAAACAGTGGTGGGAACCGGGGCTCCCAGGGCTTTGGACCATTTTCATGCATTAACATCAACGCTTCCTTTGTTTAAAAATGTAGTTATTTAAATTGTCAGTTCAGTGTTGCTGAATACATTAAAGTTATAAAAGAGAAAATATGGAGCACAGACTTGAAATTCATTTGGAACTGCTGAAGCAGCACTCTATACAGACAAGTCACATTTACTTTCAAGTAGAGTTACAAAAAGCCTGGCAGCGTCAACACTGCAAAGCAACTTTATTTTGTTGTGTGTGTTGAGCTTCATTTCCTCCCTCCCTCCCCTAGTTTGAGATTTGCATGTTAAGCAACAAGTTTTCTTACTAAATAATAGAAGTGTTTAAAATAAAAGAATGTGATTTTGCAAATGATTCCATCCTGAAGAAGTAAAACAAATGCGCTAACATGTTACAGCTTTTAACTTTGACACCAAAAAGGTTTAAAAAAAAAAAAAGTAAAGTTTGCTTTTTTCCCCCCATAAAAGTATTATTGTCTGGCTCAGGGTTCCTATAGAAGCTTATTGTTTTGTTCAATTTACAAGGGGCAGGATACAGAGATAGTGTAGTGGTTGTGCCTGCTGGAGCTCTAAAGTTATAAGAGTTGGTGATGTGGCTAGTTATATTTGCATGTTTTTCTCAATTTAATTGAAATTTTATTTCCATGATGATCAAAGAAGACTCAGAAAAATGGAAAATTTTAAGTAGTAGAGTACTTCATAGGCATAAATATTTTTTAAAAGAAATTCAGTTGAGTAAATGTTACATTTTTTCTATTGATTTTTTTTTAACATCTTTATTGGAGTATAATTGCTTTACAATGATGTGTTAGTTTCATGCTGTATCACAAAGTGAATCAGCTATACATATACATATATCCCTGTATCTCCTCCCTCTTGCATCTCCCTCCCACCCTCCCTATTTTCTATTGATTTTTATCTCTGTTATTTATATATATATATGCTTTCAAAGATGAGTTAATATAGATAGAATTATCAATTTTAGAACTAGAAGGAGAGTAAAAACTCATCTAATTTAATATCTTAATTTATGGTTGGGCCTTCCCTGACTCCCTCAGCACAGTGGTTTACATATAATGGATGCTTAGCAACTGGTTTTGGTTAACAGATTTATTTATCCAATTTAGTTTTATTGTATCATAGCAATACCTGCCCTCTGGTTTAAAGACTCCAGTGCCATGAATTACATCAATTTACTGATGTGCTCAGAGGTCTCAGTACCATTAGCCCTACCTCTCCCTATCTCCCAGTCCTGCTGCCCAGAGACTGTCACTTTCATTTCTTCTACCTGTATCATTTGGTGATTAGGTTTGCTGTTTTAATACCTAGTCCTTAAGGGTATATGCTTGTGGGGTGCATTTGTCACCTAGCCTTTTCAGGTCAATCTGTATCCTATGAAGTGGGACATAGTAAATGTGGTCCCTAGAAATAAACTTTGTCTACACAGAGAGCCCCTGAAAACCACAGACATATATGCTAAATTATATTCAATATACTGGAAAATACTGAGGAAAAGTCAACTTCGAGTCAACAAACTTTATGGCTTCTGTCTTTTATATATTAAATTGGTTCTGAAAACTAATATATGAAGCTGATAGTTCATATAGAATATATTTTTTTGTTCAACTGCATTATAACCTCCGTATTACATTCTTAAAGGATTATCGTCTGAAAGTCTTTTGGAAATCCCATTTACCCTTAATCACTAAGAGGCATTCTACTATCAAGAGAACAGTCAATTCATTTGATATCTCTAGAGGCAGACACGTTAAAGTAGTCCACAAATAGTTATTTCTTATTTTGGATCTTCTCAGAAACTCCTGGGACTTGACTGACAGCAGTTGACCATATCAGATGTCAACCAAAGCTTACCAGCTGGAAAAGATACTTGCGCACAGAACTTAGTTCACTAATGCCCTTATAATATATGTTAAAGAATGGCTTTTATCTAAAAGGGATAGTGTATGCATGATCTTTTTTTTAGAATAAGGGAAGAATTTAGATAATTTAACCTGGATTTCATAATCTTGAAGTGGATGCAACTCAATCAAGATCTAGATCTGATTTTAATCTCTTTGTTTTGTTTTTGTTTTGGCTGCGTTACTTGGCGTGTGGGATCTTAGCTCCCCAACGAGGGATTGAACCCAGGCCCCGGCAGTGAAAGAGCCAATTCCTAACCACTGGACTGCCAGGGGATTCCTGAGATCTGATTTTAATCTTAATTCAGGTTTAACAATTAAGTTGTGACTTTGATTTCTTTTTTAAAGCAAAGAACAATGTAGCTATTTTTAGTTCATTTAAAAAACTGGACTTTATATAATTAGTAATGTGTGGGAAAAGATGGTTTCATAATAGAGCTGTTGCATATTATAAAGCCTTTGACTGGTTATATACAGGCGAATGGACCCAGTGTGTGTGTGTGGCGGGTGGGGGGGGGTACGCGGGCCTCTCACTGTTGTGGCCTCTCCCGTTGCAGAGCACAGGCTCCGGACGCGCAGGCTCAGCGGCCATGGCTCACGGGCCCAGCTGCTCCGCGGCATGTGGGATCCTCCCGGACCGGGGCACAAACCCGTGTCCCCTGCATCGGCAGGCGGACTCTGAACCACTGCGCCACCAAGGAAGCCCCCAAAATGGACCCAATTTTATACAATAGGTTTAACATGTAGAACTTAAGTTACAATTATTTAACTTTTGGCACTACTCATATGTTAAGGTATCTGTCCTGAGTTATTAACAATAAATGTATAATAGTTTTTGCTACCTTGTGAAAAAGGAAAATTCTCATGACTCCCTATGGTGAAAAATGATGAGTTTTTAATTTTTGTGGCTGGTTGATAAGATAATTTTCTTAGGAACATGATTTGTTGCTCCTGGTATGTCAGTCAGCTTGTCTTTATGTGATTTTGCTCTACTTCTAGGTAGTTCAGAAATCCTGATCTTCCTTGGTAACAAGTCTAAAGCACATGTCCTTTCTGTTAGAAAGGCAGTAGTATGATCTTATATTCAAAGTACCAATTTTTAAAGAAGAAAATCAAGAGCAGAAAAATTTTACTTTGAAAATTACCTGCTCTATTTATAAATAATAATAAATCAAGTGAAATTGTAGTATAAATTCTAAAGAACTTTCAGAACTTTTAGGAAAAAGATGTGTTTGTTTTTTTCTTCATCCTTCAAAATCCTTTTCTTAAAAAGTCCATACTTGGGCTTCCCTGGTGGCGCAGTGGTTGAGAGTCCACCTGCCGATGCAGGGGACACAGGTTCGGGACACGGGTTCATACCCCGGTCTGGGAAGATCCCACATGCCGTGGAGCGGCTGGGCCCGTGAGCCATGGACGCTGAGCCTGTGCGTCCAGAGCCTGTGCTCTGCAATGGGAGAGGCCACAACAGTGAGAGGCCCGCGTACCGCAAAAAAAAAAAAAAAAAGTCCATACTTGCCAGAAGTTTCTTTCTAAGTGCTATTTTTATCTAAAATCTTTAATGGCTTCCTATTTCCAACCATGTTCAATATTAATTCTACCTGCTGGTTCCCCCTGTTATTTCCCACTATTTCTCAATATACATGCTTCAGATTGGACAATCTCTCCATGTCTACAATGACCTCTTTTCTAATTTTACTTCTTATTTTAAAGGCTTTAGTTTTACTCATTAAATCCTCATTCTTTGTCACTTAGCTTATTATTAAGCCCATGTTCTTCATGATCCTCACTGATTGGTTTCTCTTTTCATTTCTCTGGGGTCCACAAATGTGTTCTTGGGAGATTGGAAGTTTTCTATATTTTTTTAAATTTTAGTGTACATTTTGGTGATTATCTTAAAGTTCCATAAGGATACTATGCCATATCATTTTATAGGCTAACTTACAGCAGAGAACTGCTGTGTAAATTGTATTCATGCCAACTGAAGCCGATGATATCCATGTTCTGTACAAATGAAGATTTCACTGTAGTTTGAATAGTGACATGCTGACAAGTTGGGTTACTAGGTGGTACTTGGTAGTTAAGAAGTATTATGAACTTTAAAAGCCTGTGCCGCTCAAGCACATTTATTGAATCCTATTTTCATCTATATAGGGGCAGCATATAAATAATAGTACAATAGTTTCCATATAAGGAAAAATGTTTCTATTTCCAGTTCTAGTATTTATCAGATTAGATACCCATTTGATTCAAATTTCAATTAACAATACTACATTATTAACTTTCACTGGAATAAGATAGTTTTATAAAATTATCAGCTGGTATTTTATTTAAATTGTCATTCTTGGTTGCTCTTTGCAGAACTTTGGTTAATTATGAGGCCAAATTATCCTGAGTCAACTTCAAAGTTAATGTTTTATGGAATTATGAGCAAGCATTCTTCATATTGGTAGTATTAAAATAAAAATACAGAAAATTAAATCTAGAACTGGATATGAGACTACAGCTTTATACAGTAAACCAAATGTCAGCAATTTTGTTTTAACAAACCTTAAATTAATATTGTTAATTTGAATTTTGTTGTTTTTAATATTTGTTTCAATTTTCTTTAAAAATTCGCTTTGAGGAGAGTTCCCTGGCTGTCCATAGGTTAGGACTCCACACTTTTACTGCCGTGAGCCCGGGTTCTATCCCTGGTCTGGGAACTAAGATCCCACAAGGTGAGCAGCATGGCCCAGGAAAAAAAAAAAGACTGTAAAAATTCGCTTTGATTTCAAGTTAAGGGCTATAACCATAAGGCATTTATTTCTACTAGTTTTATACTTGTAGGTATTTAAGTAACATGATAAAACTAATTTAAGTGTTTACTGAGGGTCCCTGACATTGCCAAGAGAGGCCACTGATCTATGCCATATTTAGTTGTGCTTAATTCTTACCAAGCTTATTTTGAACTTAAAATTCTTGGGGTTTTGGTGAAGAAAACTGGGTTCACAAAATAAGTCATCATAGAACTACTAGGATGATTTAAACCTTTAACTTCTACAACGTGCCAATGGGCAATGGAATGTAAGAGTGGCCCAGAGACTCAGCTCCTCACTGACTAGGCACATGACTTCATAAATTGTTTACTGTATGTGAGTCTTTCTTCATTCTTTACAGCTAAGACCCTTCTTTGAACATTTTTATTTCTACTTGCCTGGGAAATATTAAAGCCTGAGATTAGGTGTGGCACTAATTCACTGTAATTGAAAGAAGTTACTTGACATATAAACCAAGTTTGTGCCTGTCTCGGAATTGGAATACAGATTTTTATTGTGAAAAGGTGGTTTATTATTTCAAAAAATATTTACACAATTGATGTTTTACGGGTGCTGTTTTGATTTAACTGGCAAATATATGGTTTCTCATGTTTGGGCATTTTGAGTTCTTTGCCTCAATGAATTGTTAGTTTATATCATCAAAGCATTTTATGTTGGTACGTTACTTGAAAAACTAGTATGTAGCAACTTTATAGCCTGTCCTCTTTTCAACTAATCTTTTATTATACCTTGCCCAGGATTTTAAAATTATTAATTTGAATATGGGTAGCTATGTAGATCTGTGGAGCTCATTTCTCATTGAGTACAGTAATATTCAACAGATTATTTCTGACAACCAGAAACCTAATAAATTTGTTGCCAGTTTTGCTGAAAACTTTTAATACTCAAGTTTCTGTGTTTAAATTTTAATAGTTTTTGTTGCTATTAGAATATGTAAATATGAGAAAGAAAAGCTTAGAATATGTCTTTTTCACCATTATTCATTTTTGAGGGGGAGAGGAGAAGGGGGTAAATAAGAGTCAAATGGAAATCATTTTGAAATATATGAGCTATTGACTGCCTAAAATTATAATTTTGGTCATCACCTAGCTTTCACCAACTCTCAAGTTTATCTGTACTATTAATAATAACAGTCAGCATATATCAATATAGAATAGGATTTCTTACATATTTTAGGCCTTTATTGTGACAATCTAGTATAAAAAAGCACTTTGAGGGGCTTAAAACTGTGGTGCCTAAAACAATGTAAAATAAAAGGTAAAAACACTATTCATACAAAGCGTATGCTGCTAACCTCCCATCATTATCTTGTGTATATTGAGTAGATTATATAAATTATGATGGGGTACTCTTCAGTGACCTTATATTTTTTAAATGAAAGGCCATGGAAAAAAGCTCCCCCATACACACCTACACTTGGACTTTTATTGCATGTGAAATAATTATTTTTAATATTTAAGAAACTTAATCTACAATTAAAATTTAGTATGATGATTGCCCTTACTTTATCTTGCCAAGCTTTCCAGTATCTACCATGAATTTTTATATTTATGGGGTGCACCCCAGTAAAGGTTCAGTGCAGTGGTCACCAGTAGCTTCCCTATCTCATGTACAGGGGAAATAACAGATTTGATTGTAACAGTAGCAGCAATAATAGCTAACTATTACTGTATACTAAGTATGGAGCTGCAGAGTGCCATACTTGCATTTTCCCCCTTGGTCCTCATAGCAGTACTGTGAGGTGTGGATACCATTTTGTCTTTTTTTTTTTTTCTTGTCTATTCATTTTTTACAGATAAGAACGTTGATACTTAAAATACTAAGGTCTCTTTGACTCTAGGCTCATGCTTCTGTGTCATCCTGCCTCTCTAAGATTACATAAGGATATTAGTTCAAAGCCCTCCACATTATATGTAGCTCACTTAGAATACAACCTTAATGTCATTGAAATACGTTGGTGACTGGAAAAGGGAAACCCTGTTGCTTTTTGCCTCAAAAATATCTTTTCTAGAGTGTGCAGTTTATTCTGGTATATATCCTCAAGGAGTAGATAGCTATTTTTTTTCTTGAGGGTGATAATGACTTTTAAATACTGTCCCCAAGTTTTTGAGAACGAAAACTGGTGAAAAATAATAATTTTGGTTTTAAAAAGTATAGCTGATAATAAAGTAATAAAAAAAGATTTTTGTGTTGTCATAAATTGATGCTAAAAACAGTTCCAAAGAAGGAATGAAATGTTTTTCTAACCATCAGTAATGCTAATGAGCTTGTCTCCTCTAGCATAAAGCAGTAGTTGCCTTCCTAAGGAATCACCCCATTGTTAAAAAGCATGCAATAAAAACAGTGGGGTGGGGGGAAGGTAGTTAGAAAGTAGAGTTTCATGTTTGCAAAGACAGTTATTTTTCTTGAATAATTTTAATATAAAAATATTTGATAGCTATAATTATAAATATGAAACCTAAAGCTCACTAGGCAAGTTTACATCTTCTTTTGCTTAATCTGTTGCCTTTTCCTTATCATCATCAGCACTGCCACACAGTGCATCTTATACATATTCTTATCGCTCTTGCTGTGAGAAGTAAAACACAAAGTCACTCAACAAAGCAGCTGTGTGGTGTATGCAAGTGATGTGGAAATAAGACCACACTCAGAATTTAAAATAGGAATTTATCCTTTACCAAGATTCTGGACTCAGGAAGGAAATGAAAGAGCTTGGCTGTATGGATAACTGATACTGTTCCTTAACATATCACGCTCTTTGTAACACTTGTACAAACTAAACTTCTGTCTGCTAGAATTGCTCTGTTGTCAGCAAAGGAGGAGATCTTAGACATTGAGGTATGGGTGTCCTTTTGGGTTAACTTTTTGTAGAGTGGTGCTAATATTCAGTCAGTTCTGTTATTGTAATAAATGCATTCCTAAAAAAATACTGTGCTATGCAAAAGTATGAAATAAAAACCTTAAGGTTTGTGCAGAAAATAGGTAAATAGCACAACAGTCAAAAAGTTCAGGGACTTAACTGGCGGTCCAGTGGTTAAGACTCTGCACTCCCAATTCAGGTGACATGGGTTTGATCCCTGGTCGGGGACCTAAGATCCCACGTGCCACACTGTGCAGCCAAAAATAAAAACAACCTTCATCAGTGACATAGTTTTATAAAAAGAACCTAATTTTATTAAAAACATAGAATAGTTTTATACATATTGAATGGTGGAGAAATACATGAATACAATAAATCTCTCACTTTATCTTTACAAAGACATACTGTTTCTGAGTGGAAGTGGGTATCAGAAGAGTTGCAGCTTGGAAATTATTATCAAGTGGTACAAGGAAGGCTGTCTGAAATTGGAAGGAAAGTTGGACCACCAGATGGGGATGGGTGTGGCTTGTAACGCAGGTAGATGTTTGAGGGGTGTGTGTTTTATGTATTCCTGTGTGGCTAAGTTCACCTGAGTACAGTTGTCTGCATTGGCCTAGTGTTTCTCACAGGTGAAATCTGGTATAGGCAAACACAAAATTCTCATTATGCTCAGATTGATACCTAATATATCAATTGTGTTGGAATTAATTCACATTTTCAGAACAAGTGTTAAAGCAAAACTATACTCTTAAAAGAGATAATAATGCTTGTGCAGTGAGTGGGTCCAAATATAGGAGTCTTATCTGTTTGCTGACTGCTTATGTGTGGAGGTGAGGAAAAGAAAGAGGTGGAAAATGACTTCAGAGTTTCTAGTTCGAGAAACTCTGTGGAAAAGACACCATCAATCTGGAGTAAATTCCCAGGATGGGCTGGGACTAAACACAATTCACTCTCTGGAGCTGGATGGGCTCAGCTTCCCTTAGAGCACTTGGCCAG
Organism: Aethalodelphis obliquidens; assembly: GCF_003676395.1. Lineage (NCBI taxonomy): Eukaryota > Metazoa > Chordata > Mammalia > Artiodactyla > Delphinidae > Aethalodelphis > Aethalodelphis obliquidens. The sequence continues at coordinate 92,897,720 of NW_020837946.1, forward strand.
GGAAAGTGTGGATACTGAACAGGGGTGGGGTTCTGTTAGCAATGAAGAAGGGGAGAGGGATTTGGATAGACAGCTGTAGTATCTCCTAAACTTGCTTACTATTTTGAGTAAATTGGAGAGAAGTTCCAACCTTTTGAGTTCATGAAAAGCCCAAAGATTGAAATACGTTGTTTTACTGAAACCATTTTATTTTTCTGGCTGATAGGATTCTGCTCCTCCTCTTCCGAGTCATCCTCTCATTCTAAATGTTCACAAGTGACTATATGGAACAAGTTGGCCTTAAAACTCCTTACTTTTCCTCCCCTGTCTTCACCATTGCTTCACTTTGACAGCTCACTCCTGTGGCCACAGCTTGGATTTTGCCCCTTAGAATTTCATTTTAAACTCCAGTAGCCATTCTCTCTAACCATAATTTCCACCTTTCTACCTCTAATGCCTCCTAATCTTCTGTTGGACCTCATCAAGGCTTGTATTTTTTTATCAATCTCCCCATTTTCTCCTTGTTTTGTCTGTCCCCTTTTGACCTCACACAACACCAGTTCCATTCCTACAACTACTCTCACTGAATCCTTATCCACTGTTCTCTGTCTCTTTGTTTCTTTTGCCCTGCAGATGCCCTACTAACTCCCTGCCCCATATACTCTTGATCCCATAATCTAACACCAAGCTTAAAGAGTGTATTGTGTATTTGTGGCAGCACAGTTGATTTTTATTCCTCAGCTGGGACCAGTAGAATATATTCCACTTTTGTAATGAAAATAGAGGTTTATAGGCCACCTCTTTTCATTGTTTCACTGAACTCTTCAGGATCTCATTCCTCTTTATCCCTTAGTTTCTGAGTATAATTATAATAAGAAAATAAAAATTTGGAAAATTCTGTGAGTTTCATTGCTTAATATATTATCAGCCTTCTATTATGATTAAAAGCAGCATATGGGGGCTTCCCTGGTGGCGCAGTGGTTGAGAGTCCGCCTGCTGTTGCAGGGGACACGGGTTCGTGCCCCGGTCCGGGAGGATCCCACATGCCGCGGAGCAGCTGGGCCTGTGAGCCATGGCCGCTGAGCCTGCGCGTCTGGAGCCTGTGCTCCGCAATGGGAGAGGCCACAACAGTGAGAGGCCCGCGTACAGCAAAAAAAAAAAAAAAAAAAAAAACCAGCATATGAACAGCAACATATAAATGCTAGTGGCTTCTATTACTTATTAAATAAAGCAAAAATTCTTACTTATAGATGTTTTTAGCTTACTTTAGAAATTTGAGGATCAGTGAAACATGAGATAATTCAAATGAATATTTAGTAACACATTCACTTTGGGAGGCTAGCAGTTTAGTTAGTAAGCCAACTAACCATTCTGCTAGAATCTTTGGTTTAGGAAACAGCATAGCTAGAAATACGTTCATGAGGAAAAGGCCATTTCTAATCCTCATTTAATTTTCATACTGTCTTAGATCTTTTTTTATATTAAATGCTTGTCATTATCTTTAGTGCTAGGGGAGTGCCTAAGGACTGTTTATTTATTCTCAAGGTATTTCCGTCTTGAAGGGCAACCCAAAGAGGCTGGACATTTAAAACATGTGAACTCCTACACAAAAAAGTGGGAGAAATAATGGTATTTATATGTTAATTCCATGAGGCCCTACATTTAACTCTATTCCCTCTGGCCATATACCAGGTGGAAAAAAGCAAGGACTCCACTATTAAAAATATCAAATCAGATAGTTCCAGCTGGGGTTTCCTAATCATTTAAGAGGCAAACTATGAGGTCACTTTTAATATCTTAAATAGATAACTATCTTAGCATTTACTTTAGATATTAAATCTGAGGTGTTTATCTTTCCCTTACTGACTAGATTGTACCACTAGCAGTTTCTAGCTTTTTAGTATTTTCCTTAAGAGCTACATTAAAGCTTAATATGGGGTCAGTTTTCCCAAAATTATCTTTCCTAGGAATATCCAATTCATCAAAATACTAATCCGAAAAGTTGACTCACTAATTGGATTTAAGTGCCACAGGACTCTTCAACACATTATTTTAATCAGTTTGTTGGAAAGATCAATTTTCTTATGGTTAAATGCATACAGAAATGAAACAACTAAATGAGTTACATGGGAAGGTTGGCACATCTCATTCCCTAGAGATCTTTAAGAACGGATTCTTAATTGTGTTCTCTGAAATGGTTTGACGTCTTTAAATGAAATTTGTCTGGAAGCAGGAAGATGGGATACCTATCCAGGCCAGTGTTTCTGAATCCCCATCTTATGTTGACATTAATGTTCTAATGTTTAGTAGCTGGTGTTTGAGCTGAGGCAAGAAGTCATCCCTTTTTTCCTTTTAAAATTATTGTTTATTTAGTGCCATTTAAAAATAATGAGCAGAGTAGTTTGTGTTAGTTATGGTTGAGCCTTGAAAAGACAAGTGTTTTTTTTTTTTTTTGCAGTACACGGGCCTCTAACTGTTGTGGCCTCTCCCATTATGGAGCACAGGCTCTGGACGCACAGGCTCAGCGTCCATGGCTCACGGGCCTACTCGCTCCACGGCATGTGGGATCTTCCCGGACCCGGGCACGAACCCATGTCCCCTGCATCGGCAGGTGGACATCTCAACCACTGCGCCACCAGGGAAGCCCAAGACAAGTTTTTTTAAAGGTGGCCCTGTAGGCCTTTTTGTATTGACTGCTATTAAGGACTATAGTGAATGTAAACTGTATTCACTATAGTGAATGTAAACGCAGGTTTTTAAGTTTAAAATTAAAGTGTTGTAAAAGGCTACAGTTCGTTTGAAGTGCAGGTGTTAAAAACTGAATTTTGCTATTTGTGCTTATGTAACATCTCCCACTCCTAGCATAGCGATGTTCGGATTCTGAATAAAAGGCTTACTCAGGCTGTAATATTTGTATATGTATGTATTTTATTTTGTTTTTCTTCATATTAGTCATTGTGGTTAGGTTATTTATTGGTCCTTGTGAGTCACAAGTATGTTTCTCATTCTCTAATGAGTCACCTAGCTACATACAAGTTTATTTTCTTTCCTTTCTAGATCTTTCACCTGAAAATAACTATTTTACTTACTTGGTAGGTTAAATTTTCAGTTTATACGTTAATTTTTAGAACTGTAAATATCAAAATAATACTCAGAAGAAGGTTCATTGATTTAGAAAACTTTTATTAGCACCTGCTCCAGTCTAGACACTCTGCTAGGCTCGGGTATTCAGTGACTCTGTATATCACATAAGGAACTTAATTTGGGGACAGGACAAAAATAAACAACTGCATGCAGAGGCATGTTACAGGTCCTATGATGGAAGTATATATATATATCATCCACAGTTGAGGCCCAGAGGGTGGTGGGCATTTGGGTACCCCTTGAGCATCATGTGGATAAGTTGGTGAACATAGGCAAGGTTATTATATTGTTCTGGATTGCAGCTCTTTGAACAACTGTACCTAGATAGTTTATACCTCTTTGTTGGAATGAGGTACTTATCTATTGGATCAGAAACAGAACTATATTGGCCCTGTCCAGTTCAACATTTGTATTGAAAACTTTGATAAATATGTGCTTTAAAAGTAGGTCTAGGGGGCTTCCCTGGTGACGCAGTGGTTGAGAGTCTGCCTGCCGATGCAGGGGACACGGGTTCGTGCCCCGGTCCGGGAAGATCCCACATGCCGCGGAGCAGCTAGGCCCGTGAGCCATGGCCGCTGAGCCTGCGCGTCCGGAGCCTGTGCTCCGCAACGGGAGAGGCCACAAGAGTGAGAGGCCCACGTACCGCAAAAAAAAAAAAAAAAGTAGGTCTAAAATCTGGTGTCGAAAGTTCCTAGTTTATGGGATTAATTCTTCTAAGCTAAATATAACTTTAAGTAATAACTTTATTCTCTTTTATACAAAGATTCTGATGTATATATGTTGAGGCTGGCAACAACAGAACATCAAGATACAGCAGCGTTACCGGAGAAGGCAGTATGATTCTTGGGCATTTTGAAAACTATTTGTGAAGGGCCTGTTATTTTCAGTTTCTTTCACATAAGCTATAAAGGAATCTGGCAGCTCATGAGCTTCTAAAAATGAGAATGCATTATTTCAAAGTGAGCTGATGTTGCATTCTGGAGTATTTAAAATTTGGTGCTAATTTGTGAGTCTGTAACAGAACTGTCGAGTGCAGTAATCAGTACATGATCTTACTAGCTGTGTGATCTTGGGCTAATTACTTGACCTTTCAGAGTCTCAGTTTTTTCAACTATAAATTGTTAGTAGCACCTACCTTCACACAGGAACTGGAACATAAAAGGAAATTGCCAAAGTGACATGGGAATAATAATACTTTAGGTATTGTATCTATTAAGATCAATTTCGTTTGAGCTGTAAAAATAAAACTGCTTCTTCAACCTTAAATACGGAGAACATGAACAAAACTAATGTAGTAGAATGACACAAAATTTATGATGCATTCCATATTTTTTGCAAATGAGAAAAAATGTGGAGGAGTATGGTAAACAGTGATTATAGGAAGAGGGGGTTGGGTATATGATGGGGAACTTAAAATTTTAAATTTACACGTTATTTAACATTGGAATTGTTAATAAAAAAGTATATTCTTTTACAATAAAAAATAAGTTTTTGAAATAATGTTTAGAAAACACTGTTTAAAAAATAACTTAAAAATATAAGAACAAACCTTGCCATTTTCCATCCCTCACTGGTGAGGGGTAGTGTGAATTGGGGGTGATTATTCTTTGTTCTCCAAGAGGACTTGTCAGAGTCAGAACCTCCCACTGGGACCCAGTGACAAAAAAATAGATGAAGTACTTCTTTCCCAGATCTGTTTCTCCACCATTTGTATGCAAGATGGTGACCTCTTTGACTAGAGTCCCATACTGTTAAATTCCTTTTCACCTATAAATCAGCTACCTGCACCAACGGCCTTTTCTCAGTCATTGTGATTCTTATGCCCTATCCCAGTGTTCTCCAAAGTGTGATTTGCTCAAGATTACCCACTGAAGGAAAGAAAATAATTAAACTTGTTTCTTTCCTTTCCTTCCTTTCTTTTTGATCTAAAAATGTAAGCAAAAATTTGAGTTTTTCTAATAGTTAATTTATAGATAAACACTGGGCCTATCACTTGGATTGCATCTCAGAAGGTCACATGTCACCTATAGCATGTGAGGCCTCTGAAGGAAGACTGCAGGATTCCAGTAACACAAAGGAGCTAACACTGGTACCCCAACTCTCTGGTTCACTTTCAGCATATTGTAGCCAATTGAAGTTTACTGTGCCTGGCTAACTGGTTTGGGGGGATTATATTTATTAAAATAACAGACTGACCCTCAGAAAATGGACAAAGGATTTCTATCAAGAGACTATAGAATGAAGATAAAACTTAAAACATACGCACAACAAGAAAATGTTAACACTGTCACTTACAGTGTGGGATCTTTGTATCAGCCATATTATGAAGTGGTGGTGGTGGTGGTGGTGGTGGTGGTGTTTTAATGATAATCCAATCAGATCTGACAAGATTTCAGTACTCCCCTAGCTAGATAGAAATTATAAGGAAAACTGTGTGAAGTATGGATTTGCTATTGCTAATTATGGATCATTATTGCTAATTATGAATCTCTCCCCAAGTTTATATTTGCCTAAAGCTAATATTTACATGTATATAATTTTAAAATAAATAAAATATATACATATTGAGGTGCATACTCCCCATTTTTTTTTACTGGTAAAGTAAATCAAATTATCAAAAATGTTTGTATGGCTTCCCTGGTGGCGCAGTGGTTGAGAGTCTGCCTGCCGATGCAGGGGACATGGGTTCGTGCCCCGGTCCAGGAAGATCCCACATGCCGCGGAGCGGCTGGGCCCGTGAGCCATGGCCGCTGAGCCTGTGCGTCCGGAGCCTGTGCTCCGCAACGGGAGAGGCCACAACAGTGAGAGGCCCGCGTACCGCAGAAAAAAAAGGTGATTAAATAAAAAAAAAAGAAAAAAAAATGTTTGTAGATAGCTGCTCAACCCTATAGTTGATATATTAACTGTCTATAGCTAAGCTGCTCAACCCTATAGTTGATACATTAACTATCTATAGCTGTCATTATTAAGTGTATATATGAGGTTAATGTCTGTCTATTAACCCTATAATTTATATATTTAAGTATTCTCTCCTTTTTGAAACATGTTACTTCCTTGGACCTCTAATGCCATTCATTTAGTTTTTTGGGTTTTTTTTTAAGTCTCTTCTTCTCTCCCACCTAGAGTTCTGTCATGATCTTCAGCATTTCTGAAGGATAGTAAACAATAGGTATAAGTGAGATTTGCCCCCCAAAAACTGATTTGTGTGACAAAACCAAGAAGTAATTCCAGATAAGTTGTTTTAAGATTGTTTTAGGCAGTGCTGATTTTGAAATGTGTTTATAACCCCTACGTCCTTACCTTGAGTAGTCAATTTGAAGAGGCCAGTATTGGATAAATTCTGCTGTATTTGATAAGAAATGGATAAATTCTGCTGTATTTGATGAGAAATCAACCCTAATGTTTCATAGTCAAATTTTGTGTATCTGTTTTTTTTAAATCTCTTTACAATGCATAATACCCACTGTAGGTTTGCAGTGTGTATGTGATGATATACCACATTAAAGAATAAGGCAGTACGCAGTAGTGCATTACTTTAGACTGTGAAGCTTACTTCCTTCAAGTACTGAAACTATTTTGACAACTTTAACAGAATCTTTGAAGCCTGTTTTTTTACATTCTTCCTTTTTCTTAATGGCACAAGGCCACTATTGTGAACGTCTGTTACTGTGCTAGATTATAATGTGTTGTTTGCCACTTTCATGTTTTTGTTTGTTTTGCTTTGTTTTTTAATATATATTCTTCAGCAGTCAGCTGTTACTTAATATAACAGTTGTGCCTACTTCTAATAGTTCCAACAAACTTTTGTTTAGTTTGTCGCTTCTTATGTAATATAGACATGAAAACTTACAATCAAGATTGATAGAACTACAGATAACAGAAGTATCCCTGTGGTCATTAGGGAGGCCCTAAATAGTAAACCGTATGGCACTCATGTTGGCAAGATGGTATTTTATTCCTTCAGATAACTGAGTACTGTTTGTTTTTTTCCCCAAGTGGCGTGGGGTTTTTTGTTGTTTTTTTTTAATTTATTTTATTTATTTTGGGCTGTGTTGGGTCTTCATTTCTGTGCGAGGGCTTTCTCTAGTTGCGGCGAGCGGGGGCCACTCTTCATTGCCATGCGCGGGCCTCTCACTGTCGCGGCCTCTCTTGTTATGGAGCACAGGCTCCAGACGGGCAGGCTCAGAGGTTGTGGCTCACGGGCCTAGTTGCTCCGCGGCATGTGGGATCTTCCCAGACCAGGGCTCGAACCCATGTCCCCTGCATTGGCAGGCATATTCTCAACCACTGCGCCACCAGGGAAGCCCCAAGTTGCGTGTTTTATAATTGCTTCAGTAATTCATACATTATATCATTTGTTTAAAAATTGAAAAAGCCCACAAACTTGATAGCCCACTCAAAATATTTTTATAATATACTTTATATAAAGAATGGTGATTTTTACATTTTTTTTCCTAAAGGCAGTTTACGTTCAAAGTAAACAAATGAAATTGAACGGTTGACAGTTCCTAATAGATGACATAAACTCTTTTGTGCTTATTAAGGCATTTTTAATATCAAGGCTCTACTAATTTTATTTGTAGAGTGGTTCCTTATATGCAGGGGGTAAAAGTGTGTTTGGAAAATGGAAGAGGTATTAAAAAAACGCTGTGACAGTGTGTTTTGGGAGGTGTTGGTAATAATAAAAATAGCTGACTCAGCTCTTGAAAAGCTATGTTTAATTTACTTCATCCATTTCTCCTACTATAAAGTAGTTCCCAGGAAGCTCCCAGGAGCTTCCACCATGGATTTTTTTTTTTCCTGCCATATGGTCTATAAAAACCGAAGGCTTTTAGTTGCCTGTTATACATAACAAGACATAGTGACATATTTGTTTCAAAATGTAAAACAGACTTTAATAGGATCTTTTTATGGCAGCAGTCAAGCTGTAGTCTATACACAATATAGTATTAAGCCATCTTAACACACAGTGTCAGTTAAAATCATGTTAGACTTTTTCTGCAACGTGGAATTTTATCCTTCTATTGGCAGTTAGCTTATTCAAGTATTCCAATACCTCTTGTATTGAGTCTAATTATACACACACGTATACACATAAAGACCGCATAATCTTTTACTGGTTTTAACTAACAAGTTCTAGTCTGACCCTTTTTCATAAATTTGACTCTTTTTAATTTTGTCTTAATGTTTTTTCTTCTGAATTCATTCACATCAACAATAGAGATAGATAGATATAGATGAGGATATAGAGATAGAGATATTAGAACTAAATTATTTTACCAAGATCTAAGTCTGCTATTCTATTAATAGTATATAGCTGCTAGAAATAATATGGAAAAATACTGAGATTGGAAGGGCAAAAAAATTAATTATAGGAATCTTCTATATCTAGTTAAAGCCTACCTTCTTTCTGATTTATGCAGTAGAGCAATTTGTGATAGCAGAAGTTTAGCTTTGGCCCTAGCTTAGAAATATGTCAGGTTTTCAGAAGTTCTTTTGTCAGTTGTTTAGTACTGGAAACAATGTTTAAACTAGTGGTAGTTTTCTAGTCTAGCTGATGAAGTATTTTAGCACATAATATTGAATTAATGAACTAAAGGTAGTCTTAGTTTCAAGTTTCAGGTTCTGGATAAAAGGCGTCATCTGGTTACTTTTGAGAGAGGAAGAAAAGAAAATTTTGTTTTCTTTGATTGGACTGTTAGCTAGCCTTGGGCAATGGATTTGACCACATTCCAGCTTCTTTTTGGAAGGACACTCGCTTAGTGCTCAATCCTTAAGAGTAGATGTGTTTAACGTGAAGTTGGCTTCAAGAAAACTTCCTGATAATGGAAGGCCTCTTACTAGCGAGTCCAAGGGGGTGAGATAAGAGAACCAAGTGAGTCAGGGACATAGCTGGACTGTCTCAGGGTGGGGCTCTAGTAGGGGCAGGTCAGATTACTCCATGAAGCAATACACTGATCAGTAAGGAAGAGAAAACCTTCCTCATAGAAACATGTGAGATAAGCAGCAGAATTCTCACAAGATCTGAATTATATACTCAGGTATTAAGCTTACCCATGCAAACAGATGAAGCAATGGTAGGTGGCAGTCATACTGAAGAAAGATTCCCAGTATTAGAAGGCCCTTTTATTAATAAACTGAAGCAATGGTAGGTGGCAGTCATACTGAAGAAAGATTCAGCGACCCCAGATTCCCAGTATTAGAAGGCCCTTTTATCAATAAACTGAAGCCTCTTGATCCCCTCATGTCTCAGAGGAGTCTTATTTTAGTTCACCAACCACCTCTTTTACCATAATAAATTTTGAGTTTCTACAGTACACAAGATTTTTAGCTAGATATTAGGTGATAGGTTTAGTGCAGAAGATTTATGAGTGCAAGAGGTATGTGTACTGATGATTTTTTTTTTTTAAGGTAGTTGGTAACAGACATTTTAGAACTCCAGGCAGTGTAGCAAAGTGAAAATTTTTCTGTCTTAGTTCACCATTTTTTCACCTATTATCTTCATTATGATCCTTTTCCAACCCAAATGTTTGTTGAAATGGATTGTAGTATTCTCCTGTGTAAAATAAGTATTGTTAGATTTCTGGAATCTTGTCAAATCGCACCACAACTACTAAGGACCCAGTTCCTTTTCAGAATGAATAGACTTTTTCTTTGGAAAGTTATATCTTGTTGTTGCTTTGCTTTGTTTAGATTCTGGTCATCCATCTTGCAGAATTTTAAGTAGGGACTTGAGCCATGAGACCATAACACAAAAGTTAACTGGGCCTTATGACAGCAGGTAAACAGGGAGTCCAGGACAGATTTTCCTAATCCATTTTTGCCCTTTCTGTTACGTCAGCTGCCGCAGGAAGTCCACTCTCTCCCAGTTGTCACTTTGGCATTTTTCTTCCTTCCTTCCCTTTTCAACTCACTTCTACAGCTCCAGTTACCACCTGAGAGGTTTTTTTTTAGTAAATTTATTTATTTATTTGTTTATTTATGGCTGCGTTGGGTCTTCGTTGTGGTGTGCGGGCTTCTCATTGCGGTGGCTTCTCTTGTTGCAGAGCCCAGGCTCTAGGCGCATGAGCTTCATTAGTCGTGGCACGCAGGCTCAGTATTTGTGGCACACGGGCTTAGTTGCTCTGTGGCATGTGGGACTTCCCGGACCAGGGCTCCAACCCGTGTCCCCTGCATTGGCAGGTGGATTCTTAACCACTGTGCCACCAGGGAAGCCCCTGCGAGTTTTAATTAATAGTTTTACATGGGGAATTGCCTTTGGCCTATTGAGCTGCCATCATACCGACATCACTCTCCAAGATCTGAAAGTTAAATCTTATCCTTTTCCACAAATGTACTATGACACAAATAATAAATTATCTCAGAATTTGAGTGTCTGGTGTTCAAAATTCAAGTTTGTTATAGAATTAAACTGGTCAGGAGATGCATTTATTTTATTCTTAGTATATATTAAGCTTCATATAGATATTCTTAACTAGAATTGCACAATCCAATAGGCTATCTGTCACAAATCCAATGACAGTGTGTACTCAGAAACTACAGGCAATGAGGATTTAATCGCAGCACCCTAATGTCCTCTTATTACCTTGAAATCTTTTCAGTTGACCTTCTGTTATTTAATTCCATTACATACCAGTAATTGCATTTACTGAAGCCAGTGTTTCTCCTTATAGGAAATGCTGATCTTAGTAAATTTCAACTATAGGCAGGGAAATGTTCTTTAATAAATAATTGAGGACTTCCCTGGTGGTCCAGCAGTTAAGACTCCAAGCTCCCAATGCAGGGGGCCTGGGCTCGTTCCCTGGTCAGGGAACTAGATCCCGCATGCATGCTGCAACTAAGAGTCTACATGCCACAACTAAGATCCCACACATGGCAACAAAGGTCCTGCGTGCTGCAACTAAGACCCGGCGCAGCCAAATAAAATAAATAAATATTAAAATTAAAATAAAATTAAAAAATAAATAAATAATAAAATAAAATAAATAATTGAAAGACTTTTTCACAGTTCAGTGCTGGTCCTGTTACCTCTGATGTCTAGAGTATTTTATACATGGTAACTAAATTATGGAATCTGGAAAATCATCTCCTCAAGAAATCTCACAAGGTGTGCTACATAGTAGCTTATTGTAAATAGGTTAAAGAGACTGGCTTTATCTCAAGTGGCTTACTATGTTAAAGAAGAGTTTAATATATTCAGCTTCACTGTTGCAACACCAAATGAATTCTGACACCTCTGATGAGATGATTAAAGTTGGACATTTTTTTCTTTCGACAGCATTAACAAAGAGAGCATCATAGATGTGGAAGGTGTTGTGAGAAAAGTGAATCAGAAAATTGGAAGCTGTACGCAGCAAGATGTAGAGTTACATGTTCAAAAGGTAATTTTTTTCAAAATATAAAATTGTATACAGAAATAGATGAACTAGTTCTTATCACTAGTCACATCAAGTCTATATGTTCTTTTTTTTAAATTAATTTTTGGCTGCATTGGGTCTTTGTTGCTGTGCGCAGGCTTTCTCTAGTTGCGGTGAGCAGGGGCTATTCTTCGTTGTGGTACACGGGCTTCTCATTGCGGGGGCTTCTCTTGTTGTGGAACACGGGCTCTAGTCTAGGCGTGCAGGCTTCAGTAGTTGTGGCACGTGGGCTCAGTAGTTGTGGTTTGCGGGCTCTAGAGCGCAGGCTCAGTAGTTGTGGCACACGGGCTTAGTTGCTCCGTGGCATGTGGGATCTTCTGGGATCAGGGCTCGAACCTGTGTCCCCTGCATTGGCAGGAGGATTCTTAATCACTGTACCACCAGGGAAATCCCTATATGTTCTTAATAATTAGAGTTGATGTAAAATATTGAGATTTATAAATTGATTACTGACTCAGTTAGCTTTTGTTATATAACAAACCACCTCAATTCTTAACGACTTAAAACAACAAAAACATTTATTTGCTCATGATTCTGTGCAGTTTGGGAATGAGGGTCAGCCTATCTGGGATGGCTCATCTGCACCACATGACATTGCCTGGGGTCACTGATATTTCTGGGACATCTCCCCGTGGCCTCTCCTCATCCAGCAGGCTTGCCCAGGCTTGTTGACATGGTACATCTACCATAGTCACATACAGAAAAGTATAAAACACATCTAAAAAGCTTTGTTCACTATTATGAACCTATTTTGCTGTGAACTTTCTTTTAATGATGTACTTCTGAAGGTTGATTAGTTATACTATTAATCATTATATTTCCTTATAATCATTGTATTTCTAATATTTTATAGTATAAAGAAGTCAAGAGACAATACTATATTGGACTTACATTCCAGCAATAACTTTTTCGTACAAGATTTATCCCACATCATTTTCTTAGACATAGAAACTAAAAATGCTCACCATCATTGACCTTTAAAATCTTATAAGTGAACTCACATGTATTTAATACTATTGAAATAATCCTGCAATTTTGAACCTGCAGTCTCAGATCCAGGTCTAGTTTATATCTACAATATTCATCATTGAATTTCTCTTACAGAGTAGTCCTTTCCCACCCTTACTCCTGTGTGTGTGTGTGTGTGTGTGTGTTTAGGCACGCGCGTGAGCGAGCACACATATATGGGATAGAACAAACAGACAGATGCAGAAAGACAGATTCATCCATACACAGTAATTTGGGAGTAAGGTTGTATTTAATTGAAATTGACTGTCTTGGAACTCTTCAAGACTTAGAAAATCTTGTATTTTTTACTAACCTAACTTGCCAAATTACTTTGTTCTCTTTGTGTAAGTCTTATTTCAAACTAACCCCACCATGAAGTCTGCAACGTAATAAAGGCAAACTGACCTAAAGGTGTGCTGACCAAAAAAACAAACCCTATCTTCGAATAACATGTTTTTCAACACTTGAATAAATAAGATTTTAGTGAGTAGAGCAAGTAAATGTATTTTTTTTTTTTTAGATGTTAGGGGTAGGAGTTTATTAATTAATTAATTTATTTTTGCTGTGTTGGGTCTTCAATTCTGTGCAAGGGCTTTCTCTAGTTGTGGCAAGCGGGGGCCACTCTTCATCGCGGTGCGTGGGCCTCTCACTATCGCGGCCTCTCTTGTTGTGGAGCACAGGCTCCAGACGCAAAGGCTCAGTAGTTGTGGCTCACGGGCCTAGTTGCTCCGCGGCATGTGGGGTCTTCCCAGACCAGGGCTCGAACCCGTGTCCCCTGCATTAGCAGGCAGATTCTCAACCACTGCGCCACCAGGGAAGCCCAAGTAAATGTATTTTTAAAATATTCTAATTATCTAGTCTTTGGTTCAACCTTAATAAATGTTAAATATAAAGCCTAAAGAGCTTACCCACAAATTTTGCCTGAATAAAAATAATTATAAAGTATCTCACAAAGCATAAAATATTGTATACTAAATAGAATTTTATAATAAGCAGTGACTCTTTTATCATTTATTCAGCCAGCAGTTACTGAGTGTATACTTTGTGCCAAGCACTATGTGAAGTTCTGGGGATGAAAGCGCTCACGACCTAATGAAGGAGATGATGAATTTCCAGTAGTTAGAAAAATGAAAGAGGTAGCTGTCCAGTTCTCCAACTTTTCATTGGAGATCAAGTTTCTGTTAACTCATCAAAGGGAAGCATGACAACTTAGGTATAGGGGGTGGTGACAAATAATTCTGTTTTAATGCTATGAAGAGGACTGGAGTATCCTTCTGACACCTTTTCTTCACGTGTCTGAGCTGAATGCTAAATGTGATTTACCAGCTGGAAGAATATAATTTCCTTTCTGGAATTAACTAAATAAGGTCTCTTTCCCTCTTGTGCTTTAGCAGGTTTTCCAGGCATAGTTGGGAATAACTAATAGGGTAACATGTTTTTTTAAGAGTGGCTAAAAAAACCCAAGCTCATTCTTTATGACCTAACTGCTTTTTTTTTTTTTTTTTTTTTTTTTTTGGTTCGCGGGCCTCTCACTGTTGTGGCCTCTCCCGTTGCGGAGCACAGGCTCCGGACGCGGAGGCTCAGCGGCCATGGCTCACGGGCCCAGCCGCTTCGCGGCATGTGGGATCCTCCCGAACCGGGGCACGAACCTGTGTCCCCTGCATCGGCAGGCGGACTCTCAACCACTGCGCCACCAGGAAAGCCCCCTAACTGCTTTTTAGCACTAAAATGTACAGTTAGTGTGAGTTAGGGATTTTAACACCATAAAGGAACACTTTCTACAGCAGCTCCCAGCCAGGAGAGCAGCAGGAAATGAGCTATAACATACTTGATGAAAGAAAGCATTGAGGGATATTTAGAAAACGAATGAGTAAAGGAAAGAGAGGTACAGCAGAATTGAGCTGACTTTGGTCCTAGTGGTAGAAATGGCCAGATGCTGTTAACAATTATAATAACTTATTTGTTAATGGCTCTTTCAAACGAGCAAAGTGTTTTTTTATTCATTATTCCATTTGATTCTTACCGCAGACCTTATTTTACAGAAGACTGTTGAAGCGCTAGGTAAAGTGATTTGCCTAACAGCAGCTTTTATGTGACAAAGAGAGGCCTTAAGCCAGACCCCTCGACTCCAGTTATTACTTATTTAAGACATTGGTGTGCACCTTAGAGTTTACAAAGTATTTGTACCTATGTTATCTCATTTGACTATTCCAGCAACCCAGGGATGTACACAAGAAATATTATCCCCATTTTATAGGTGAAAAAACATGTACCATCTTTGATTTTAGCAAGTAGTTTCAGTTAAAGATGTATGCAAACATTGTTTCTCATGTTAAGTCAACTGTAGATTTTTTTTAAACACAAGATAACAGGTTTTGTGTGTTTTTTGATATTTTTGGTAATCTCTCACTTTCAGATTTATGTGATCAGTTCAGCTGAACCCCGCCTGCCCCTGCAGCTGGACGATGCCGTTCGTCCTGAGGTGGAAGGAGAAGAGGTGAAAATTATACTTTTGAAATAATGTGTTTCCTCTGTATGTTTAGTTTGCAAAACATTGAAAACTTGATGTGCTACTTTTGTAGGAAGGGTACCTATGAATTGATTTGAGCTTCATTTTTATTTAAACGTACTCTTACATTAACAATTCTCAAACTTTTTGGTCTCAGGATTCCTTTACATTCTTAAAAATAATTGACCCCACAAGCTTTTGTTTTTATAGGTATACCTATCAATATTTACAGTATTAGAAGTTAAAACAAAATTTTTAATATTTATGACATTATTAAAAATAATATAATTAGATTATGTGTTTGTGTATTCCTATATAAATAATAAAAACAGCAGTAACATTTTATGAAAAGTATTTTCAAAAACAAAAAATAATTTAGTGTCAAGAGTGACATTGTGTCACATATCTACATTGTTGGTAATATCTGGCTCAATACACAACAATTAGATTTTCATATCTGCCTCTACATTCATTCTGTTGTGATAGCACACATCATGAAGCCTTTGGAAAATTTCTCAGTATAGTCAGGAAAAAATGAGAGTGAAAAGGTATTATTATGAAAAATAAGTGTGACTTAACAGACTCCCTGAAAGTGTATGGGGTACCTTCACTGGTGCCCTGAACATACTATGTCAGCTTTTATCTGTTCCTTCACTCTTCAACTAGCAGGCAAAATCCAGGGATCAATGAAGGTGCCGGTTGTTAATTATTCTGATATCCCAATAATGAGTCAAGGGGTTTGGGGGCAGGAGGTGGAAAAAAAGCATTAACCTCAATTCATTCTCATTTCTCTTCTTTCCAGCTCTTCCTTTTAACAATAACTTCTCTCTGGCTCCACTTCTTGTATCTTGGATCTTTGATTTGGGGGTATAACATGAACACACGTGAACACACCTATTCTTACTTAAAAATTAACGTGGCTTCTGCAAGTGTTGTTTGTGTCCTTAAAAAAATTAGTAAAATCTGTTTTTTCATCTTTTTTTAGGAAGGAAGAGCTACTGTTAACCAAGATACAAGATTAGACAACAGAGTCATTGATCTTAGGGTATGCCTTATTTGTTTATTTAGTGACATGATTGTGCTGACATGAAGGTGGGCAAGGATACCATACCTGACTCAGGTTTATAGAAAAAATCGGCATTTGCCTGTATGTAATATGATAATACAAGAAGTAATTTACCTTTCTGACTGACCCTTCCCCTAAAAAGAATTGTAGGCAACAAGGAGAGTTGAGTAATAGTTCACAAGATACTGACTTGCTTCATGTTAAAATGACAAAGGAACATGAAGCTAATAAATGATCTTGCTTCCAGGTAGTACCTGTTTCAAACAAGGTAGTCAGCAAGTGAAAACATAACCATTAATATCACTACAAAATTGTGAAAGAAGTTATGTGTACATTTTAGAACGACCAGGTGGAGATTAGTAGTTAATGCCTCAACTCTTTGAATTTGATCTGAGCACAGAGTTAATAATAATAACAAAGAAGTAGTTGGCCCTGGAGGTTTATATAGTAATCTCATAGGTCTTCTGTTTCCCTTTCTGGTTTGGTAACAAGTGAAAGAGTTCAGTGGTTTCATCATTGTAGTAAAACCAGTATCATCTCTCTTTCTTAATGTTTGACCATATCATCTCCTTTACTTAAATAATCTACCTAAAACTTAAATGCTTTGTCACATTGAGTTCTTTCCAACCTTTCTGCCCTTATTGTACGCTCAATGTTTCACCTGATTATTTGCTTTTTGTCTGCTTTTACCTTTTCCATTTTAATTTATAGTATATAGAAAAGGCTAGCAATAATCAAGTCCTTTTGGTACTGCCTAGAAACCTCAGGTTTTTCATAATTTTGGCCACAGTACTTAGACATCCTACTGTATTTGCTATTTGCTCACACAAGTTATTGGTTGTGCCTCTAGAATTTGGCCTGAAGAGTATTTTTCTTTGACCCACATTTTTTTTAAAATTTAAATTCATTGCCATCATTGAAAAACGGAGGGTTTTCGCATTAAATCTAGATGGCTTTTCTCAAAAAGTTGGAGGTGAACCCATCAATACTGGACCCATGTAGCAAAATTAGCTAGTACTCTATATTGAGCATTCTGTTCTCTACCGTGCCCTGCACCACCCAGGAAGTACCATTCATTCATTCCATTTGTTATTTGTCTGGCCCTTGTAAGCATTCACCTTTTTAACCCCTACTTTGACTTTACATTTTGGGAAGCCTTCTATACATAAGTAGCTTGAAATCTTTTACACACCTTAGATTATGTCTAAACTACTATCTAATTTAACTCCAAACCAGTTTTTTTAATAGACTCTCAGTTTAGCAAAGTCAAGAGTTGGAGAGGTTGGAAATAAAGGGCAAAATTTGCATTCTCCTTCTATAATATGAAAAATTCCAAGATATATCCTTATATTGATTGTCATGTAACCTAACTTTTCTCTCATATAGTGAATTGTTTTCTCTCTGAACTTTCCAGGCAGGT
Organism: Aethalodelphis obliquidens; assembly: GCF_003676395.1. Lineage (NCBI taxonomy): Eukaryota > Metazoa > Chordata > Mammalia > Artiodactyla > Delphinidae > Aethalodelphis > Aethalodelphis obliquidens. The sequence goes on from NW_020837946.1 coordinate 92,915,263, forward strand.
GACCTGATTAGAAAATGCTCCATCTCAGTTAATGTGTCAAATTGATTTAATTAGGTTTTTTTATTGTCTTATAGACATCAACTAGTCAGGCAGTCTTCCGTTTCCAGTCTGGCATCTGCCATCTTTTCCGAGAAACTTTAATTAACAAGGGTTTTGTGGAGATCCAAACTCCTAAAATCATCTCAGGTATGCTTTAAGATATTTCTCTTAGTTTTTTAAAATAAATTGCTTTCCCCCAAGTTGATTCATATTAGGTTTTGGTTTTGGTTTTTTAATTTGAGACTCCCAAGTGTCCCTTGAGGTTTATCGCCATGAGACTATTTTGAAGACTATGCTATATAGCAGCAATCACACATCACTAACACCAGTAATACTAAATCCCCTTATTTCAGGAGTCATTATGTGATAATGATTATAAAATGAGGCAATAACACATGAAGCAGTATTTTTATTAATGTAAGGTACACCAGAAACTACTTCCCTTATGTAGGTTTCTTTCTAATTGGTATTGCAGTTGTTTTTTGTATAAACTACATTGTAAAATTACTAAATACTACAGATGGGAAAATCTCATTAATTCTCATTCTTACATGAGAAACTTATATTAATCATTCTTAATCATTTAACCTTTTTAGAGTTACTTAAATAACAAGAAAAAGTATGTTATAATTTAATTATAAATTAAAAATTGAACATTGCATTATTGATAATTAGAAAATTATTAAGAATATCATATCTTTTTTTGTTTAAAAAAATTTTTTTACAACTCCAGATTAGCTTTAATAGATTTGAAATTGATGCAGAAAGAGAGCATATATATCCAAAGAAGTAAAATGGAGATATAGCCAAAGAAGTAAGTCTGTCCTAAATATAAACTGTTTAGAATCAGGTATAAGACATATATAGATTATGGTTTCTCTGCAATTCTTGATTTTCCAGTTTTTTTGTTTTGTTTTGTTTTAGTGAAGTACTTGAATCAGAAGTATAAACTTTTTACTGGAAGTTTGCGTTGATAAGCTTATGGTTAATTATAACGTGTTTGCATTTCAGCTGCCAGTGAAGGAGGAGCCAATGTATTTACTGTGTCATATTTTAAAAATAATGCATACCTGGCTCAGTCTCCACAGCTGTACAAGCAAATGTGTATTTGTGCTGATTTTGAGAAGGTTTTCTGTATTGGACCAGGTAAGGTTTTTGGCAGTTACGGTTTTCTCAAAATTCATTAATTGTACCATAGTAATGGTTTTAGAAACACATTTTACATAAAAACATTTTGAAAGCTTAAATCCTTTTATATGCTGACTACATAAACACTAGACTTTGAGGTAAAAATGACAAGGTACTTAGGTAGACATTCTAAATAATATATTTTGTTGTCCTTGATAGCTCCTTTACTACTGTTGTAAGTTTACAAATGTGCCACTGTTTATTTCACTACCAATTTTATTGCAAAGCTGTTCTGTTTTACTATTACTGTTTATACTGTTCTTAGTATTGATAATATGCTAAAGTCCATTAGAAATTACTACAAATGTCTGATATTTAATAGATTATATTAACATGTTTTTTAAGATATAGTTGTTACAAGTCAAACATGGACACATAATCATGTGGCAGATTCTTTTTTTTAATTAATTAATTTATTTATTGGCTGCATTGGGTCTTTGTTGCTACGTGCGGGCTTTCTCTAGTTGCGGCAAAGGGGGGCTACTCTTCATTGAAGTGCGTGGGCTTCTCATTGCGGTGGCTTCTTTTGTTGTAGAGCACAGGCTGTAGGTGTGTGGGCTTCAGTAGTTGTGGCTCGCGGGCTCTAGAACGCAGGCTCAGTAGTTGTGGCACATGGGCTTAGTTGCTCCGCGGCATGTGGGACTTTCCCAGACTAGGGCTTGAACTCGTGTCCCCTGTATTGGCAGGCAGATTCTTAACCACTGTGCCACCAGGGAAGTCCGGCAAACTCTTTTATGAAGCTAATTATAAGCAAAAACTAGCTTTACCTCATTCTTTAAAACTTACCAAATTACTTTATATATGTAAGTTTTTTGATAGCTTAATAAAAATTAAATACCTGCTAATAGAGAAACTGAGATCATTAAGTTTCTTAATTTTCTGAATTCATTAAACAATTATATGTTGAACACCTGCTGCATATACAGCCTTGCTCTAGGTTCCATGTACATAAGAGAAGAATCAACCAGCACTTCTCAAATGTTAATGTGCACATGAATCACCTGGGGACCTTGTTAAAATGCAGATTCTTACCAGTAGGTCTGTGGTGAGGCTTGAGATTCTGCATTTCTCACAAGCTTCCAGGTACTGCTGATGCTGATGATTTGCAGACAGACCATGCTTTGAGTGACAAGGGAATAAACATTGTCCCTGCTTCCAAGACAGAATGAGACATGCATGCATAGAGCACTCACAGGGAGTAATCAAGTGATTTTCACAGCAAAAAATCAGATTGTGCTGTACAATCAGCAGATTGGCGTTAATTATATAGTGTAGATAGTGTAAAAAAAGGGAGAAGATGGAATTTGCTAGAGTCACCGTAAAAGAGAATTCATACTGAAGTAGGTTCTAAGGACTGAGTGGGAGATATAGACAATGGAGATGACATTCTAGTCAGAGGAAGCAGGATGAGTAAAGTGCATGGGAGAAAATAAAAATAAGACTAGTTAATATTAAGAAATGGGAAATACAGGGTAGGACTAAATTATGAAAGCATAAAGGTTTTAGACATTTTGTCATTTTATGTCTTATTACAGTAGTCATTTGGGAACCATTTGTTAAGTTACTGAGGAAGGATGTGTTATAGGAATATCAGTCTTGCAGTGGTATGAAAAATGGAGCAGAGCTAGAGTCAGGAAGACTGGAAAGGAGGAAAGTGCAGTGAGGATAATAAGAACTGGACTGAGGTAATGGCTAGAGTGTGTATAATGTTACTTCATTTGCACAGATTTCATTTAGCTTGAGTCCAGTTTTAATAACATTGAGAACTCACTATATTGAATCTATTTTAATTATTGAGAAGGCACTTCAGGACCTTGCATTCCCTTGGGATTTTCACTAGCCTCATTTATTAATTTACATTTGTTACAGCTTTTACGTGACTGTAGGAATTTGTAATGATCTTGCCGTCCATGAGAATGCTGAAACAGATGTCTTATCAAAGATTTTTCCAACCCTATAATGATAATGAAAATAGTGCCATTGGAGTACTAGTAAATAGGATTTGATATTTGAATCCCAATTTCTCCAGAATTTTAAACAACATGTACTATGCATTTCTTTTATTAATGTTACAGTATTCAGAGCTGAAGACTCTAATACCCACAGACATCTAACTGAATTTGTTGGCTTGGATATTGAAATGGCTTTTAATTACCATTACCATGAAGTTGTGGAAGAAATTGCTGACACTTTAGTACAAATATTCAAAGGACTTCAAGAAAGGTAAAAAATATATATTTTATAACCTTAGATGGGTATAATTTTCAAATTAGTTTAAGTTCTTCAAAATAAAGCAATTCTGAAATATGTAAACTAAGTTTTTATTGGGAACAGGAAAAAAAAGACTTGCCAGTTGGTTGATCAGTTAATTAGTGGCAAAATCCACACTCGAAATAGTAACTTCTGAATCCTAGCCAATTGGGACTACAGCTAGTTAACCTAATCTTCGTGGAGAAGTTTACCAGATCGTGAATTGCCTAACTATATTTGTTTTTTCCTCTATATTGACATCCTGAATTTCTCAGAAATAGAGCATATGTTACTTTTATAGCAGTTTATTATTTGGGAGGTAGTGTGGGGTTCAGAGCTTGGATTCAGCTAGATCCAGGTTGTGGGATCAAATCCCAACTCTGCTATTATCTGTGTGGGCATTGTGCAAGTTAACTCTGTGCCTCAGTTTCCTCTGCTGTTTTAAGTGACGATAATATTACTACTTAACTCAGAGGCCAAGAGTCCCTTTAGTCTTTCAGTTTCTGATCTTTACTGAATCTGTGTAAATTAAGCCTGTGTCAGGAATGTTAATTCTTAGATGAATTAATATTTACAATGAGTGCTCAGTAGAGATTAGAAACTAGTATACTGAAGGGACTTTCAGCTTATTTGGGCCTGGTGAATTGACACATTTATAGAAAATTATTACGCATGTTCTGGGTGTTCAGAAAATTGAATTGTGTAAAACGTTCACTTCAGGTACACCCTCTAAACTGGCAGAATAGTTTCTCGCTCAAAAGGACATTGAAAGTTGTTTACTTGTGATGTTTACAATAGAGAAAATAAGAAAAGAAGATGGAAAGCAAGTTAACTGGGATCAAGAGAGTCTTTTCTTTTTTTTTTCTTTTTGCCATACTTGTGACAGTACTGCCAGTATTAAGTTGGATATAACAGATTTATCTAGCACTTTGATAGCTGACAAAGGACTATATTTGAAATTTCTATTTGAAGGCCATTGATTTAACTATTAGTTGATGTATTTGGATATGCTTCATTAATACTTAAAGAGTTCAAAAATATTTTGAAACTTTTTTACACCATTGCAAGTCTAATGAGTAATTTCAAGAACATAGAAATTAATCATTGATCTTATAAAAATACTGTAGCATAGCACCAGTATTTTCCAGGCATTCTATTCATTGCGTTGTACCTTTGATGAATAGTTAATTGTAGACAGCCTTTTTTTTTCCCTAATGACATTTATTGTTTTCTTCCTGATTTTATTAATACAAGCAATACATATTTATTGCAGACAGCTAGAAATAAAGGCATAAAGTAAAGATTAACAGTCACCCATAATCCCACCCCCCAGAGATAACCATCATTAACATTTTGATGCATTTTTAAAAATTGAGGTGTAATTGACCTACATCACTGTGTTAGTTCCAGTGCACAACACAGTGATTCCATATTTCTGTACATTACAAAATGATCACCATGATATGTCTAGTTACTATCTGTCACCATACAAAGCTTTTACAATATAATTGACTATATTCCTCATGCTGTAGATTTTATCCCCATGACTTTTTTTTGGGAACTGGAAGTTTATTCTTCTTAATCCCCCTTACCTATTCCAGTCATCCCCCAAACCCCCTTCTTCCACTGTGGTCTGCTAGTTCTCTGTGGTGTCTGTTTCTGTTTTGTTATGTTTCTTAATTTCTTTTGTTTTTTAGATTCCCCTTATAAATGAAATCATATGGTATTTGTCTTTGTCTGACTTACTTCGTTTAGCATAATACCCTCTAGATTCATCCACGTTGTCACAGATGACAAGATTTCATTCCTTTTATGGCTAAGTAATATCCCACTGTGTATATATACACTACATCTTCTTTATTCATCTGTCAGTGGACACTTAGGTTGCTTCCATATCTTGGCTATTGTAATCATAATGCTGGAGTAAACATAGGGGTGTATATATATTTTTGAATTGGTGTTTTTATTTCTTCAGAAAAATATCCAGAATTGGAACTGCTGGATCGTACCTATTTCTGATTTTTTGAGTAACCTCTGTACTGTTCTCTATAATGGCTGTATCAATTTACATTCCTACCAACAGTACACAAGGGTTCCCTTTCCTCGACATTCTCACCAAAACTTATTATTTGTTGTCTTTTTGATAATAGTCATTCTGACAGGTGTGAGGTGATATCTCGTTGCGGTTTCGATTTGTATTTCCCTGATGATTAGCAACATTGAGCATCTTTCCATGTGTCTGTTGCCCATCTGTGTGTCTTCTTTGGAAAAATGTCTACTCAGATACTCTGCCCATGTTTAAATTGGGTTTTTTGGTTTTTTGATGTTGAGTTGTATGAGTAATTTGTATATTTTGGATATCAACCCCTTATCAGATATATCATTTGCAAATATCTTCTCCCATTCAGTGGGCAGCATTTCCATTTTGTTAATAGTTTCCTTCACTGTGCAAAAGCTTTTTAGTTTTATGTAGTCCCATTTGTTTATTTTTGCTTTTGTTTCCCTTGCCTGAGGAGACAGATCCAAAAAAATATTGCTAAGGCCAATGTCATTGAACGTACTGCCTATGTTTTCTTCTAGGACTTTTATGGCTTCAGGTCTTACATTTAGGTCTTCAATGCATTTTGAGTTTATTTTTGTATATGGTGTGAGAAAGTCCAGTTTAATTCTTTGACAAGTAGGTATCCAGTTTTCCCACCACAATTTATTGAAGAGGCTGTCTTTTCCCCATTGTATATGCTTGCCTCCTTTGTTGTAGATTAATTGACCATATAAGTGTGGGTTAATTTCTGAGCTCTCTGTTGTCTTCCATTGGTCTGTCTGTTTTTGTACCAGTACCATACTGTTTTGATGATGGTAGCTTTGTAGTATAGTTTGAGTCAGGAAGCATGATACCTCCAGCTTTGTTCTTCATTCAAGGTTGTTTTGGCTGTTCAGGTCTTTTCAGTTTCCATGCAACTTTTAGAGTTATTTGTTCTAGTTCTGTGGAAAAAATGCCACTTTTATTTTGCTAGGGATTGCATTGAATCTGTAGATTGCCTAGAGTAGTATGGTCATTTTAACAATATCAATTCCTCCAATCCATGAACATGGTATATATTTCCATTTGTTTGTATCATCTTCACTTTCTCTCATCAGCGTCTTATAATGTTCTGAGTACAGGTCTTTTACCTCCTTGGTTAGATTTATTCCTAGATATTTTAATCTTTGTAATGCAATTGTAAATGGGATTGTTTTCTTAATTCCTCTTTCTGATAGTTAAATATTATTGTATAGAAACACAACAGATTTCTGTATATTAATTTTGTACCCTGCAACTTTACTGAATTCATTGGTGAGTTCTAATAGTTTTCTGGAGGCGTCTTTAGGATTTTCTATGTATAGTATCATGTCATCTGAACCGGTGGCAGTTTTACTTCTGTCTTTCCAATTTGGATTCCTTTTATACCTTTTTCTTGTCTGATTGCTGTGGCTAGGACTTCCAATTCTGTGTTGAATTAAAGTGGCGAGAGTGGGCACCTTTATCTTGTTCCTGATCTTGGAGAAAATACTTTTAGCTTTTCACCATTGAATATGATATTAGCTTTGGGCTTGTCATTATGGCCTTATGTTGAGGTATGTTCCCTCTGTACACACTTTGTTGAGAGTTTTTATCATAAATGGATATTGAATTTTGTCAGAAGGTTTTCTGTATCTGTTGAGATGATAATATGATTTTTATTCCTCAATTTGTTGGTGTGGTGTATCACATTGATTGATTTGTGGATGTTGAACCATCTTTGCATTCCTGGGATAAATCCCACTTGATCGTGATGTATGATCCTTTTCATGTATTGTTGGCTTCAGTTTGCTAGTTTTTAAGGATTTTTGCATCTATGTTTATCAGGGATATGGGCGTATGATTTTCTTTTTTTGTCTGGTTTTGGTGTCAGTGTGATGCTTGTCTTATATAATGAGTTCGGAAGTGTTTCTTCCTCTGGAATTTTTTATGAATAGGTTGAGAAATATATGTGTTAATTCTTCTTTAAATGTTTGATAGAATTCACCTGTGAAGCCATCTGGTCTTGGACTTTTGTTTGTTGGGAGTTTTTTTTATTACTGATTCAATATCATCATAGTCAGTTGGTCCATTCATGTTTTATGTTTCTTCCTGATTCAGTCTTGGGAGATTTTATAGGAGATTTTATAGGATCTCTAGGAGTTTGTCCATTTCTTCTAGGTTGTTCATTTTATTGGCATATAGCTATTCATAGTAATCTCTTACGATCCTTTGTATTTCTGTGGTGTCGATTGTAACTTCTTTTTCATTTCTGATGATATTGATTTGGGTTCTCTTTTTTTCTTGATGAGTCTGGCTAAAGTTTTAGCAATTTTATCTTTTCAAAGAACCGTCTCTTAATTTCATTGATCTTTCCTTTTTTTTTTAAGTCTCTAATTCATTTGTTTTTCACTCTGATCATTATTACTTTTTTCCATATAGTAACCTTGGGTTTTGCTTGTTTCTAATTTCTTCATGTGTAAGTTTAGCTTGTTTGAGATTTTTCTTATTTCCTGAGGTAGGCTTGTATCGCTATAAACTTCCCTCTTAGAACTACTTTGGCTGCATTCTGTAGATTTTGGATTGATGTGTTTTCATTTTCATTTGTCTCCAGGTATTTCTTTATTTCCTCCTTCATATCTTCTGTAACCCATTGGTTGTTGAGAACCATATTGTTTAGCCTCTATGTATTAGTGGGTTTTGCAGGTTTTTTTCTTGTAGTTGATTTCTAGTCTCATTGCATGTGATCGGAAAAAATGCTTGATAGGAATTTAATCTTAAATTTACTGAGACTTGTTTTGTGGCCTACCATGTGATCTATCCTGGAGAATGTTCCATGTGTACTTGAAAATAATGTGCATTCTGCTACTTTTGGATGGAATGTTCTATATATATATACATCTGTTATCAAGTCCATTTGGTCTAATGTGTCATTTTAAAGCCAGTGTTTCCTTACTGATTTTCTGTCTGGGTGATCTGTCTAGTGATGTAAGTGGGGTGTTAAAGTCCCCTACTGTTTTGTGTTATTGTCAATTTCTCCCTCATGTTTGTTAATACTTGCTTTATGTATTTAGGTGCTCCTATGTTGGATGCATATATATTTATAATTGTTAGATCTTCTTGTTGGATTGATCCCTTTATCATTATGTAATATTCTTCTCATTTCCATTTGCATGGAATACTTTTTTCCATCCCCTCACTTTCAGTCTGAGTGTATCTTTAGATGTGAAGTGAGTCTTGGAAGCAGCATATTTGTGGGTCTTGTTTTTTTATCCACTCAGCCACTCTGTGTCTTTCGATTGGAGCATTTAGTCCATTTACATTCAAAGTAATTATTGATAGGTATGTTCTTACTGCCTTTTTGTGACTTGCTTTCGGGTTGTTTTTGTATTTCTATTTTGTTCTTTCTTCTTTTTGCTTTCTTCTTCCCTGTGATTTGATGACTATCTTTAGTGTTAATATGAATTCCTTTCTCTTTTGTGTGTGTGTATCTGTTATGGATTTTTGGCTTATGGTTACCATGAGGTTTATATATAGCAACCTGTGTACATACATTATTATTTTAAGTTGATGATCTCTCAAGTTCAAATGCATTTCAACAACCCTGTGTTTTTACTCTCCTCCCCCACATTTAATGTTTTTGACATATTTTATGTCTTTTTATTTTGTGTATTTCTTAACTACTTATTGTGGATATAGATGATTTTACTACTTTTGTCTTTTAACCTTCCTGCTAGCCTTATATGTGGTTGATCTACTACCTCTACCATATATTTGCCTTTACCAATGAGAATTTTTCTTTGTAATTTTCCTATTTCTAGTTGTGGCCTTTTGATTGTTTGTTTTTGGCTGCTCTGCGCAGCTTGCAGTACCTTACTTCCGTGACCAGGGATTGAACCCGGGCCCCCACAGTGGAAGTGTGGAGTCTTAACCATTGGACCGCCAGAGAATTCCCTAGTTGTGGCCTTTCTTTCCCCATTTGAGAAGTCCCTTTAACATTTCTTACAAAGCCAGTTTCGTGGTGCTGAACTCTTAGCTTTTGCTTGTCTGTAAAACACTTTATCTTTCCTTTAAATTTGAATGATAGCCTCCCTTGCCAGATAGAGTATTCTTGATTGTAGGTTTATTAACTTCAATTACTTTAAATATATGGTTCCATTCCCTTCTGGCCTACAAAGTTTCTGCTGAAAAGTCAGCTGACAGTTTTATAGGAGTGCCTTTGTATGTATCTAGTTACTTTTCCCTTGATGCTTTTAATATTCTCTATCTTTAATTTTTGCCTAATTACACTGTGACTTGGTGTGGACCTCTTTGGGTTGATCTTATTTGGGACTCTCTGTACTTCGTGGACCTGGATATCTGTTTCCTTTCCAAGGTTACGGAAGTTTTCTGCTATTGTGTCTTCAAATGCATTCTCTGCCACTTTTTTCTCCTTCTGGGACCCCTATAATGTGAATGTTAGTCTGCTTGATGTTGTCCCAGAGGTCACTTAAACTGTCCTCATTTTTTTTTAATTCTTTCTTTTTTTCTGTTCAACTTGAGTGGTTTAGACTACTTTGTCTTCCAGTTCACTAAATTGTTCCTCTGTATCAACTAATCTACTGTTGATTCCTTCTAGTGTATTTATTTGTTACTATATTCTTCATCTCTGTTTGGTTCTTCTTTATATTTAATAACTGTTAAACTTCTCATTGTGTTTATCCATTCTTCTCTCAAGTGAATTGAGCATCTTTATGACCATTACCTTGATTTTTTTTTTTTTTTTTTGTCACGCTGCATGGCTTATGAGATCTTAGCTCCCCAACCAGGGATTGAACCCAGGCCCCCGCAGTCAAAGCACCAAGTCCTAACCATTGGACCACCACCAGGGAATTCCCTACCTTGAACTCTTTATTGGGTAAATTGCTTATCTCCACTTCACTTAGCTCTTCTTCTGGGGTTTTATCTTGTTCCTTTGTTTTGAAAATATTCCAGTGTCACCTTATTTTGCCTGATTCTCTGTTTTTATTTCTATGTATTAGGTAGGTCGATTATGTTTCCTGATCTTGGAGAAGTGGCCCTATGTAGGAGACATCGTATAGGGCCCAGCAACACACTCACCCCTGTTCACCAGAGCGATATGCTCTAGGGGGTGCCTGCGGTATGAGCTGTGTAGGCCCTTCTGTTATGGCAGGGCTGACTTCTGTGGGCATGCTGGTAGGCTTGGCTGGCCCCCAGCCCAGTTGGTTGCCAAGCGCTACCTAGTGCAGAGCCTGCTGGTTACTGGTGGGCAGCACAGGTCCCAGGACTGGTGCTGGCCCACTATTTGGCAGGGCCCAATCCTGGGCCCTCTTGTGGGCAGGGCCAGATCCTAGGGTGGCTGGGGGCTTGGGAGGAAAGGGGTCTACAGCTACTACTGGCCTGCTGGTAGATGGGGCTTTATCCTTGTGTGGTTGGCTGCTTGGCCTGGGGCTTCCCAGGACTAGTGCTGACTGGCTGGTGGCCGGGCCTGGTCCATGCGCTAACAGGCTAGAGGGAGGATTCCAAAATGGCGCTTGCCAGCACCAGTGTCCTCACGATAGAATGAGCTCCCAAAAAAGGCTGCTGCTAACATCTGTGTCCCCAGGGTGAGTCCCAGTTGCCTTCTGCTTGTTTAGGAGGCTCTCCAAGATCAGCAAGTGGGTCTGACCCTGTCTCCTTTCATATTACCACTTCTGCCCCAGGTCTCAGAGCATGTGAGATTTTACATGCACCCTTTAAGTGGATTTTCTGTTTCCCATGGGGGCTTCAGTTCTCCCAAATGCAAGCCTTCAAAGCCAGACATTCTAGCGGGCTTGTCTTCCTGGTGCAGGATCCCCAGCCTGGGGAGCCCGATATAGGACTCAGACCTCTCACTCCTTGGGGGGAATTTCTGCAGTTGTGATTATCCTCCTATTTGTTGGTTGCCTACATTGGGAGTATGGTTGTGGACTATGCCACATCTCTGCCCTTCCTACCCATCTCTTTGTGGTTCCTTCTTTATATCTTTGGTTGTAGAAGATCTCTTCTGCTAGTCTTCTGGTTGTTCTCATCAATAGTCACTCTGTAAATAGTTATTTTGGTGTGCCCATGGGAGGAGGTGAATTCAAGGTCTTCCTACTCTACGATCTTGGCCAGTCCTCCCAGCCTTTTCTTTTAACCTTTGTTCTCTGAAACATTTCAATAGAGTTTATTTTAAGCAACTTTTCATTCAGATAGTCAACAGAACAACAGATGTTTCCCTATAAAACAAAACATCTTTTGAAACTATAATGAAGGAATAGAGCTTTTCTCATTTTCTTTTTACATTTATAATTCAAGGAGGTTTGTGAAACTCATTTATTTTAGGTATTGACATCTTCGCTACTTAATATTGGAATATGAAATTTCCACTTTGGTTTTTGTAACAACAGACCAAGCATGAATTGGGCCCTTGGGATTAAAATCAAATCTCTACTTACAAATTAGAGATTCAGACACCATTATCACTGGGCTTTCTCAGTAGACTTAACATGGCAACTTGGAAATAAAAGTCTTCTTTCTGTCTTCTATATAGCATTTAGGAATTTTAAGTTTCTATGTCAGTTGTAAACTGGGTTATCTGGCTTTTGTCCTATCCCTCTCCTGTTTATCATTAGTACTTATCTCTCACAGAAGAATATACAAATGTATTTTAACACATCATTGACTCGGATTTTTGCAGAAACGAACGCCTGTGGCCAGCGATTTGTTATGTAAGTGAATATTGAAACACCCACGTTTGAGTAAATATCAACTTTTTTTGCACTTAATGTATTTTTTTAATAAATTTATTTATTTATTTGTTTATTTTTGGCTGAGTTGGATCTTTGTTGCTGCACGCGGGCTTCCTCTAGTTGCAGCAAGCAGGGGCTACTCCTCGTTGTGGTGCACAGGCTTCTCACTGCAGTGGCTTCTCTTGTTGCGGAACATAGGCTCTAGGCGTGCGGGCTTCAGTAGCTGTGGCTTGCAGGCTCAGTAGTTGTGGCACACGGGCTTAGTTGCTCCACAGCGTGTGGGATCTTCCCGGACCAGGGTTCAAACCCGTGTCCCCTGCATTGGTAGGCAGATTCTTAACCACTCTACCACCAGGGAAGCCCTGCACTTAATGTATTTATTTGAAACTTTGTACATGTCTTACTAAAGCATTCTAATATTTCATTAGAGTGTGATAGGCAGTATAGCAGTCAACTCTGTGCAGGGGAACAGAACATGTATTACAAATGTACTGTGTTTCACTGCACTTTCCCCTGGAAGAGCAGTCTCTACACTTTCTGGCGGCATTTTTTTTTTTAGTCCTGTGGGTATTATTTCCTCTAGAATATGTGCTTTTACCTGATAGTCAACAAGGTGGATTTTTGTGGGGGGCTCTTTTAGAAATGCCACAGAAAGACCAGGTACAGGACTGCCACTATATTCACCAGAATGGTCACTTACCCATTCTCTAGCTACTGCTAGCAAAAATTGCTTGTAAGTCATTTTATTCTGTGCATTAATGCTACAGTTAATTTTAAATGCATTGAATAAACCACAATTACTCAAATAGAAACCCACTTTCTTATACCATTTTTGAGTTTTCCAGAGGATATTGAAGTTTGCCAGATACTGACCAGATTGATCAACTCCTTTAATATATTTATTATACTCTAATATTCAGGTGGGCTTAGTTATCTAATGGCCAGTCCTCCTGTCTTCCTTTCCTGTAGATGCTGTGTAGGCATCATGAATAGTTGTCACTGTGTGGACTAGCCTCTTGTCTTTCCGTAAGAAGAATCACTTCTCCCGTCCGTAAGAATGTCATTTCTCCCCCTGTGGATTTTTAGATTTCTCCTTTAATTGGTGTGGTAGACCACGATTCTCTCTTACAATCCCACAAACTCTGGTTTTATTTTTCAACAATATTTCAGATGTGGACACACTGTTTTAATAATTGTCTTGGTAAACATGGTGCCATGAACCAAGGTGATTGTAGGACCGATAATAGTTTCTTGCAGTTTCTTTCCTTCACCCATGTAAATCGCAAGGTTGCATATATATCCAGTTTCACTTTTGCTAACCATCCTGACCAAAGTTCCATATTTTGTAAGTTTTCCGTGATTATAGGTTTTGAATCTGAGTCATCCTATCCACTTTATCATTGCCTCCTCAAGTGATAGCTCTTGTTTGGGTATATAGATCAATTGAAATTTTGGTAGAAAATGATCCAAAAAAGTTTTAACTTTTGAAATTCTGTCTGCAGGAAGTAGACTTTCTGAGTTACTGTTAAAGTGAAGAAATGTCATTATTTGTTCGAACCTTCTTCTTGTCATAATCTTTGGAAAGATAGGTGTTTCAAGTAAGGGATCAGTCGACCAATATTCTTTCCAGTGTGACTTTCTTATTTGTCCCATCAAAATTATTAATCCAAGAAACTTCATCATGTCACTATTGGTTACATGTGTCCATTTTAAAGCCTTATCATACTTTTTATATGATTTTTCATTCTGTGTACGATACAAGTTTGTTTGAGAAGCAACCAGCTTGAAAAAGTTACCAAAAATTAATTCTGTTATTTCATTAACACTTTGTGTGTTGTTACATTAATAGTTACATCTAACACATCTGTAAAATGTTACAATTTTCATGAAATGTTGTCTTCAATCCACTCTTCTGTAGAAGCAAAGGAGCATTCTCTAGCACCTTGAGTTTCATTTTCATTTTCCTTACTAGGATCAATCACTAAGGTTTTTTGTCTTTTTGTTGGTCTGATATTCACGTCTAAATCAGAACTACATTCTGAAGAACTGTCGTCTTCTGAGACACTAGTATATATGTCGCTCGGATAGTCAGAAAAAGTATCTGCATAAAATTCACTGAAAAATTCTTCTTCACTCAAAATTTTGTGATGTATCATTTTTGAAAATTTTATGGTAATAAACTTGCATTTATAATATACACAAGGTTGGAACAAAAACCTAATGGAGCAAAATGTGAATGATAATGACAATCATAAGCTGTCCTTGATCAATTTTAAGCTCTAACAACTTCTCACGGTGATGTTAATTGTATCACTCTCTAAAAACATATTGATACGTCTCTGGTCAATGACATATGGGTAACAAAAGACGTATTAATACATCTCCGGTCAATAATGTGTTAAAATATTGATATTCATATTTTTGTATTACCATTGATTAACATGAATAGGGGTTAATATCCAAAGCAAAGCAATTTAAAAATTAATTATTGGGGACATCTTAACCCTACTTATATCAAGATTTGAATAAATCAATGGCTAAAGTTTATTACTTCCATTAAAACTTTAAGACTAATCAGGAAGTAGTAGTGTTTTTATTTCTACTGTTTTCATAGAATGTAAACATACTTTTTTCAATTCTGTTAATCATGGAAAATTCTAGATCTCTTACAAAAGTAGATAGACTAGCCTAATGAAACCCCATATACTCATCACCCAATTCAACCATTGTCAGTCCATGGCCAATTTCGTTATACCCATTTCCCCCCTGCCCTCTTATTTTGAAGCAAACCTCAGCTATCATTTCATCCATAAATACTTTAGTAAAAATATACCTTTTCAATCTTAGCATCTTCCACAGCAGCAGTTTAGTGCAGTGAACATTTGTCTTGTGCCTCTTGTTTAGAAGGTAGACAATAAACATACTATAGTGATTATTAAAATGAGAAAGAAATAGGCACTCTCCTAAACAAACTTATGGTATAGTGGGAATGGGGGAAGATAAGTGTTCATTAATTTGGTCTTCCTTGATGATAACAAGTGTTATTAAAGTATTAAAAAGTCAGATTTTTTAATTCCTCATAAAATGGGTATTTTATGTTTCTAACAATGTGAGCTGATATGAATTATAAAAGTTTTTTATCCTTTAATGCCACTGTGATGACAAATGAGATTGAGAAATGGTGCTAAATATTTTTTAAGTATTTAAATTTCCTTATTTAACTTAATTTCTTGATAAGTTTTTTTCTGGTACATACACTGTTTCAAAGCATGATTTTATGTGACATGAACAGATATTCAATACCTATCAGATATTTTTTCTTAGCTGCTGTTTCTACTACTGAAGAGCCTAAAAGTCCCTGAGGCAATTTCTATACTGAGGCTGATTTTACATGAAAGAGCTTTGCTCTAAAAGCATTTCCTTTTGAGTTGTCTCTGAATTCAAAATTGTTATCAGTGGAACCGTGGAACTAATAGTATATAGGCTCTTGGGTCCATGTCACCTGCCCGCTTGACTACAGGCTCCCGGGACAGCTAGGAGATCTGTGGCAATGAGCAGGTTCAGCTGGAAAGGGCATGTTTCTACCCCAGAACCTGTTCAAGTTGTCCTTTCCTTATCACTGCACATATAATAACTCCAATGAAATGTTAAAAATGTTGCTTCTTTAAGAAAAAAATGTGTATTGAGTGTATGGAAGAAAAAAAGCTGTATGTTCCTTATTTCACCAGTATTGGTTAAAAAATTTTTTTACATTTATGTATTGCCACAGTGACCTCATGTGGGGAAAACATTTATTTCACACATTTTTATTAACTCTTAATCATTGTACAAATAGGTTTCAAACTGAAATTCAGACGGTGAATAAACAGTTCCCATGTGAGCCATTCAAATTTTTGGAGCCAACTTTAAGACTGGAGTATTGTGAAGCATTAGCTATGCTTAGGGAAGCTGGAATTGAAATGGGAGATGAAGAAGATCTAAGGTTTGTTTGTCTTTGTGATTTTTAAAACTTTAGTAATTAGATTTAAGATACAAAAGAATAAATATATTGATGAATGATGGTTTTTTCACCCAGTTGATAAACTTCAGTTTTATTAATTTTGATATATAGTATCATGCTTGTTTTGTTCAATGTGTGATCTGAAATAAAATGTTATGTTTAGGGCTTCCCTGGTGGCGTAGTGGTTGAGAGTCCACCTGCCGATGCAGGGGACACGGGTTCGTGCCCTGGTCTGGGAAGATCCCACATGCCGCGGAGCAGCTGGGCCCGTGACCCATGGCCACTGAGCCTGCGCGTCCGCAGCCTGTGCTCCGCAATGGGAGAGGCCACAACAGTGAGAGGCCCGCGTACAGCAAAAAAAAAAAAAAAAAAAAAAAAAAAAAGTTATGTTTAATGTGGTTTGCCTAAGCTTCAGTATTTTTGTTTATAAACACCATTTTTGTGCATTTTTCCCCCTGCTTCATATTTGTAATGCTTTAAAGAAAATATAGGGCCTTTTGCCTGTGATTTTATCATCTAATATGTGAACTCTCTTTCTAAATCAGTGGTGTTAGAAGGTATAGACAACAGCCTAAATCTGTCCCCATACAGGATTAGGGTATGAAACTTTTAAAGATCTCTAAAAGTTATACAAGTCCCTGATCTTTGATATAACTGTATTGTATTATCTAAATTCAGATCAAACAATTTATAATTTTGAAATTAATTATATAGTTTAATAAAGATTAGAGATTTCTGTCTACTTATGTTTTATTCAAGGGTTCTTAAGTTAAAATATATAAGCCAACACAATAATTCATATCAATACAGGAAGGGAGGGTTTTTTTAAAAACATATTTCACCCAAAACCCTTCATTTACCTTTATTTGTTTAACAAATATATATGTGTTTGTGTGTACACATATGTATATATATTGTTTTAATCATCCTGTACATTGCTAGATGACATTTTAAGGAAAACCATAAATCCTATAATTACTTTAAGTTGGATAATATTTTTGTAAGTATTTTGGAAATTTTTCTTAAATAGGATAGAACTTAAAGTAGCAAAGTCCTGGCTATAGAAATGTAATTGGTTTATATATATACGTTGTTACATTTTACTTGGAAATACTGATTTTTGTTTTGTAAATGTTTGATAAAGAGTAAAAAAGGAGAGACCATTTTGAAGTAGAACCATTTAATGGCAAGAGAAGCCTATGTTGGTATGGTAAACTTTCATTATCTGTAATTGTAGGAAACTACTTCATCCATGCTATTTGTGAATCAGTGAATTGCTAAATTCTATTTGTTTAAATATTATTGAGCAGCACCTACTAACTGTACCAGGTGCACTCATAACTGGTTTCCAGTAGTAGTTGCCTTTTTAAAAAGGAGCAGAATAGACAACTATGTATTTTGGCTAAATTTTTTATCCTTTGAGAACTTCAAATAGAAGGGGTTCCTTATTAACTTAAAACTCTTTTAAGTTGCTGTTTGATCTTCAAACATCTGATTTCCTGTTTCTTTTTCAGTACACCAAATGAAAAACTGTTGGGTCGTTTGGTAAAGGAAAAGGTAAGGACTCTTGTACATGCTGGATTTCTTTTTATAAATTTGAAACATACCCTGGAACTAGAGAACAGTTGCAAGGGGGGCTAATCTTCCTAGAATGGTAATATTCCAGAATAAATAAAAACCAAGGGGGATAATATATTTTTTTTAATTCTTAGGAAAATAAAAAGTACTCAGACAGGCTTTGCCCAAATGGTATGATTAGCTCAGTATTTGATTTTTGTATAAGTTGTACTGAGGTACCTCTAAAGTGATGTCTAGGTCTGATTGTCAGATTAGTTAGAGAGGACCTCAAGATGATTTTAAATTATTTAGAAATGGTCTTCCCTGACTACCCTTGCTAATTCATGGGACTAGAGGGTGAATGAATTTCCTTTATGCCTCTTACATGAAAGCTACTTTCCCATCTCATTTTCTAAAATTCCAAAGAAGAGAAAAACTAAACTTAGTGTGATATTTAAAGAAATTAAGAAAATTGTGTAATTGAATAAAAACAGTCCTTGAGCTCCTCCTGCTGGTTGCACTCAAAACTGTTCAACTGACTGGGGAACTAGCCTGTTTGTGAAACTGCATAGTACTGAGTTTATACCTTTAAAATGATGTTTCAGTAGGGCCATTTCTAACTTGTCAGCTCTGTTGACATTCTCTCTATGCTCCAGTTTTAGGAAAAATGTTTAACATCAAAACAGTTGAAACGTGACTGGTTTCTGTTTAACTAAATGTAGGTCACATATTCTTTCTAACAAAAGTATCATAATTTCATGTTAATGTTATTTATTTCAGTTGTAGTTTTCATCTAAGAAAACTACCAAATTAGTATCTAAAATATTAGATATCTAAGTGAAAATTTAAATTACTGGGGGGAATAATCAAGGTTTTTTTAAGATGAATATAGTAAAAGACGTCAGTTTTTTTTTTTTTTTTTAACATCTTTAAGACGTCAGTTTTTAATTTATAGATTTAATGTAGTTTTTGT
This sequence comes from Aethalodelphis obliquidens, assembly GCF_003676395.1. Lineage (NCBI taxonomy): Eukaryota > Metazoa > Chordata > Mammalia > Artiodactyla > Delphinidae > Aethalodelphis > Aethalodelphis obliquidens. The sequence continues at coordinate 92,934,060 of NW_020837946.1, forward strand.
AAAACCCAATGAGATTTGGGATAATATAACAAAAATAGTTATAAAATGCATCTGAAAAACTAAATGAGCTAGAATTGCAATGCAAAAAAATGAAAATCAAAGAAGTTTATCACAGCATAATTTTCAATGGAGGAGAAATTGTAAAGATACTACATGTCCAAAAAAAGAAAACGAAAAATACATATTTGAACTATAATCGAATAGTCAACAACTCCTAAAAATTAAGTATATTGGAAGAATTTATAACATGGCAAAATACTGTAGGATACAGGTGTTACTTGAAAGAAGCAGAATAGTTACTGTATATAGAGTGTAATTACAGTAATTTTGAAGAACAAAACATGTATAAAAAAAGACAGTTAATTGAAATGGTAGCCTTCTTTTTACTTTAATTAAACTTCTTAAAAATCTGTTTTAATCATATTTATTCTTTTTATAGTATGATACAGATTTTTATATTCTTGATAAATATCCATTGGCTGTAAGACCTTTCTATACCATGCCTGACCCAAGAAATCCTGTAAGTAATTGATTTTAAATAACCTGTTTGGGGGAAGAGGGAAAACTTTATTGTCACTGTGTCAAGTTGTACAATGGGGATAATGGTTTTCATTAGTAACTTACAGTTTTGATGGACACGTTTTTATATGTATTGCTACTAGTTTCTGTCAGTCAGGTCAAAATGATACTGTGAAATTTGAATATTCTAGAAAATTAGTCCACAGAACTGTATTAAAAATAATTTTCATGTGTTTCTTTTTTTAATTTATTATTATTATTTTTGTGGGGGGCTGTGTTGGGCCTTCTTTGCTGTGTGCAGGCTTTTCTCTAGTTGCAGCGAGCAGGGGTTACTCTTTGTGGCATTGCATGGGCTTCTCATTGTGGTGGCTTCTCTTGTTGCAGAACACGGGCTCTAGGCGTGTGGGCTTCAGTAGTTGTGGTGCAGGTGCTCAGTAGTTGTGGCACACAGGCTTAGTTGCTCTGCGGCATGTGGGATATTCCCGGACCAGGGCTCGAACCCGTGTCCCCTGCATTGACAGGCAGATTCTTAACCACTGTGCCACCAGGGAAGTTCCTCATGTCATTTTTAAAGATATATGAGGAAGTAACACTATATGAACAACAAATACTATTAATAGATTTGAAGACTTTACCAAATCATTTTATTATTGACCTTGAACTAAGAATTCACATTCTATCCTGGTAGTTAATCTAAATAATGTCTTTTGGCTTTTCATTGTTTTTCCTCTGCACTGGTTCCCCAACTTTAGTGGGCATCAGAACCACTTGGAGGGCTTTTAAACCACAGATTGGTGGGCCCCATCACCAGACTTTCTGATTAGTTGGTCTGGGGTGGAGCTTGATAATTGGTATTTCTGATAAGGTAATACTGAAGCTACCAGTCCAGGAATCACACTTTGAGAACCATTGGTTTATTGAAAGACAAGGAAAGAAGTTAAAACCTGATAAGGAATAGTTTGAGCTATGGTAAATTGATGTTCAATTTACTTTCCTTAAAATAATGGCGTTTTAAAAGTTAAAAAGACTAACACCTGTTGATAATTTGAAGTTCCAAAAGTGATCTCAAAATCATATCACACTTAAAAAATTTCAGATGATAAAGTGAAATAAGAATCAGCACTACTTCTTGAAAGAAGATATAATGTTCTGATTTGTTGTTGGAAGGTGTGGGAGAAGGGGAACATGAAATCTGATAGAGGCAAGGAAGAACTTATTATTCAACCCTCACTAGTTTAATCCTGTTTTAGAGAAACAAATCATGTTTATTGGAGCAGGTTCCATCATTAATTGTAGGAAAAAAATGGACTTGCTCTTCATGCAACAAAGGGTGTTTTTCCACATATGTGTGATAGGGTGATAGCCACTTGAGTGGTATTTTTTTATTTGTTTTTCCTGCAGAAACTGTCCAACTCTTATGATATGTTCATGAGAGGAGAAGAAATACTGTCAGGAGCTCAAAGAATACATGATCCTCAGCTGCTAACAGAGAGAGCCTTACATCATGGAATTGGTAAACAACTTAAATATATTGAGGAGGGCCATGTATATTCTGAAAACAATAAATTTTAAAACTCTTTAAAGAATTTTCAGAAACAGTCATTTGTTTTAATCTTCATTGTACAGTAATTGCTTTTGCAATTTTTTTAAGCTAAATAAGATGATAAATTATGTGGGTTTTTTTTTTTATGTTTGTTTTGTAGATTTGGAGAAAATTAAGGCATACATTGATTCCTTCCGCTTTGGAGCCCCTCCTCATGCTGGTGGAGGCATTGGTAATATTTCTTTGTATTATGACAATATTTCCAACCCAGATTTCATTTGTCAAAGTGTTCATTCAGTTCTAACGAAATTTCTTCAGCATTAGACTCCAAAAAGTAAATTCTGTATATTGTTATTGCTTACAAATAAGTTCACAAGTGCTAAGTGTAATACAAATTTGAATATAAGAATTTTTTAAGTGAGTTACGACTAAATGAAAATTTGATTTTGAGTATCCTCTTTTCTTTCTGTACCCATGAGTTCATTCAGGTTAGCCCAGATTAAAGCTCTCCCTCAGGTTAGTTCAGATTGCTGCTAAATGTTTTTGTTGAAATGTAACATTTCATTGGCTTTTAGAACCACTTCTAGAGTATATGTAAGATGCTGCTCTGTGATTGAAAATGAGTAAATATTTAACTTACTCAACTTTTGGATGTACGTATCAAAAACTCTTAAGTTTTCTATTGTTTGCTTTGGGGGTTTTGGTAAACAGGTAATATACTTACAAAAATTTCAAATTCAAAGCATATAGAAGAGTGTACATTCACCTCCCTACAGAAAACTATTGTTTCTAGTTTCCTCTTTGCCTTTGCAAAGATAATCTTTAATATGCAAAGCTACATGCACTTTTTAAAATACATTTTTTATACAAATTATAGTATACTATATAAACCATTCAATACCTTGCATTTTTCACTTACTATATTTTGTAAGTTGTTCCTTATCAATACTTGAGCTTTTTCATTCATTTTTAATCACTACATAGAATCCATTGAAAGGGTGCATGGTAATCTTGTTAACCAGCTTCCTATTGATAGAAATATAGGGTATTACCAGCCTTTTGTTATTACAAACAATGCTACATTGAATATATACATAGTTTAAATATCAATGGGAAATTTATGGCTATTTTCTCTTAGAATATTGAATGATGCGCATTTTGCATGATATTTTACAGACTTTTGTAACTGACTATGTAAATTTTCATCGTACTTGTGAAGAAAGACACTTGAATGGTTATCAAAATACTACCTATTTTTGTTAATTAATATTTGAGTGGAAGATGGGATATGGTGATTTCTTTTTTTTTTTTGATTAGTGTTAGGTTACTATAATACAAGTTTCAAATTTACGTCTGCAGATGTTTTTGAGTAAGGAATAGAAATATAAGTATTAATTCTTTTATTTATATTACCTTTAGATGTTAAATGTATTAAACTTAAAAGTTGTTGATATATAAAAGTATTCTTTGACCTTGCCTTCTTTGTGGGATGTATTAGCCTGCTACAATTCAGTGAACTAGATATATCATATTGCACACAAAAAGTTTCATTTGCTAGTTTTGCTGTGTTTCCCAGGTGATACTTGTTCTTAATTCTTGTCAGTAATATAGTATTTAAGTCACATGTCAAAATCAGACTCTTCTGCATTCAAAACATTTAGTACAATAATGTATTATAGAGTCTTTTATGCTAGGAACCATCATGTTTCATGTGTATTGAATTATAATAAATTTCTGGTAACTTCTGTTAAATTAAATTTCCGTGAACAAGTTTATGACTTTCGTCTTACAGTGATGGCCTGGACTACATAATTAAAATCTGGTCTCATTTGAAAACATAATAATAGGCTTATAAAATATTTTTTGTTTGTTTAGATCATAAATTTTGGATATTTACGTAGATTTTTGTAGTTCACATTTCACAGAATGCATACAGCTTAAGAATATCTCATTTAGTCCTTCCCACATACAGCATCTGTTTCTGAATCAGACCCAAAATATTCCATTTTAAACTCAAAATAATAGAAGTCATTTTTCTTCCTAAGAAGGAAAAGCATTTTGTTGATCAGTGATATTATTTTGGTAGTTTTCAATAGGTAAGACCCTGGGAGATTTTCAGAAAATGAATTAATGATTATTTTGTTTTCTCCAGGGTTGGAACGAGTGACTATGCTGTTTTTGGGCTTGCACAATGTTCGTCAGACCTCAATGTTTCCCCGTGACCCCAAACGACTTACTCCTTAAGGAAACTGTTGCTTTTTATTCTTTCCAGTACCTGCTATTAATCAGGCTGTACCTTAGGTACTTAAAATATGCAATAAAATAAATGTCTTATCCAAAGTGCCACAATTACTTTTGGACTAATTCAGTATAGGTTACTTTAAAAGAGAAGATTTTTATAACTTTGGACATGCTTCAGTAGGAAATGGTTGAACATTTTAATGAAAAATTCATATTGTTATGTTAAAGGTTCATATATTGCATTACTACAATAAATGTTAACAGCAATTTTAAGCAGTTAATATTGTGTAAATTTTCTTTTCTATATTGCAGTGGCTACAATATTAATGTCTTACATTTTCAATATTTGGTCTTATTTTTTTAAATTCTGACGTTGAGGTAAGAATTTTAGGGGAGTATCTGAGATTTTAATGAATGTATAATTGGCATATCATGGAAAATTAGGCAGAAAATATCAATTCTTAAAAATTGTGCTCAGAAATGTAAAGCAGGTGAGAATACTGGTTAGAAAATATACAATATAATACATTGTTAAATAATCTAAACCTGAATTTCAATAAAATTTTAAAGCTAATTATAGTTGTTTCTGTGTAACTTCATGGCAGTGTGATTTTATAACTGGTTCTTGGCATTTATAATTTGGGAGAAGAAAAAAAATAGACATCCCGTTTATGTAAATGATTAAAAGCAAATGAAAACTGATATATGCATAACATGTATTAATCAAGAGGTAAATTCAGATGGGTGTAAGGATACAGTTCTTAAAGCTGAAAGCTTGGGTTGCTTTAATAGTTTATTTCACATAGATTAAAAAATACTGCAGAGGGGCTTCCCTGGTGGCGCAGTGGTTGATAGTCCGCCTGCCAATGCAGGGGACACGGGTTCGTGCCCCGGTCTGGGAAGATCCCACATGCTGCGGAGCGGCTAGGCCCGTGAGCCATGGCCGCTGAGCCTGCGTGTCCGGAGCCTGTGCTCCGCAACGGGAGAGGCCACAACAGTGAGGGGCCTGCATACCGCAAAAAAAAAATTTTTTTTTTTAAATATTGCAGAATTTTGTTTTTGTTTTTAACTGGTACTGGCATTTCGTGAATGTCACTAAAATGCACTCCCACTTCCCTCCCCAAATGAAATTTCTGTTTAAGAATTACAGTTAGAAACACTTTTCCTCTAGAGTTTTAAATATGTTGATGCTGATGTTAATTTTATGGTGAACCACACATAATGGTGAGGAACAAAATAATGTAATGCAGATATTTCCTACAGGAAAAGGAAAAATAATACAGAAAAAAGTAAGAGGTTCAGAAAGGTAGAACATTACCCTTGGATCATAAATATCTGCCCATTATTTTTTTTATTTTTAAAATTTATTTATTTATTTATTTATTTATTTATGGCTGTGTTGGGTCTTCGTTTCTGTGCGAGGGCTTTCTCTAGTTGCGGCAAGCAGGGGCCACTCTTCATCGCAGTGCACGGGCCTCTCACTATCGCGGCCTTTCTTGTTGCGGAGCACAGGCTCCAGACGTGCAGGCTCAGTAATTGTGGCTCACGGGCCTAGTTGCTCTGCGGCATGTGGGATCTTCCCAGACCAGGGCTCGAACCCATGTCCCCTGCATTGGCAGGCAGACTGTCAACCACTGTGCCACCAGGGCAGCTGCCCATTATTTTTTAAAGTTAATTTATTTCACCATCTAGATTATGAGCTCTTTGAGAGTAGAGACTCAATTTTTATATCTTTCTTTCATAACCTACCAAAGTATCTTGAGTTTGGTAGGCACCCCAGAAGTGTTTAATACATTTAAGCTACACCAAGAATAAAATGAACTATACCTATTTTTTCTGTATTGCATAATCCCCAAGCCCCAAAATAGTATAATAATAACAGCCCTAGAGCTAGTCTTCTCAAGTTCATAGAATTATAGCTTCTTTCAAAATAAATGGTTTATAACATCTTAGAATGATGTAATCTTTGTATGTAATTTTTTTTTATAAAGCATTTCAAACATGTCAACCAGATTAGAGCATGATAAAAAGGACACCCCTATACTTGCCACCAGGCTTTATCAAATCTTAACATTGTCATATTTGCTTCAGATATTTTATTTTCTTTTTTAGAGAAAAAGTAGTGGATACAGTTAAGGTTTCCCATTTACCCACCCTGATCCTATTCCTTCCTACCTAGTGTAACTACTATATCAATTCAGTGGGTTTTTTAAAACTCTTTTCCATGTTTTTATATTTTAACTAAATATTTGTTTCTATAAACATTGTCTAGTATTTTGCAGATTTATTTGATATGTGTATTCTGGGATTTTGATGGAGTTACCTTGAATTTATAAATAATTTGAAAAGACTTGGAATTTTCATCTGTTCAGTCTACTAATGAGTGAACATGGTATATTCCTTCCTTTTTTGTTATTTTTTCTTTAATTGTGATATTCTTTAATATCTTTCAAAATTACTTTTTAATTGGGAATTCCCTGGCAGTCCAGTGGTTAGGACTCCATGCTCTCACTGCCCAGGGCCCAGATTCGATCCCTGGTCAGGGAAGTAAAATCCCACAAGCTGCGCTGCACAGCCAAAAATAAATTACTTAATTAAATTAAATAAATTACTTTTTAATTTTTCGTTTATGCTAGAAAACCTTACCCTTTTTTTTCTATTGGAAATGGGACCTTGTTTTTCTCTTTTTTAAATTGTTAGGCATAAGAACACTATCGGTTATCAGTTTTTATTTACTTTTTTTATGCAGCAACATTCCTGAACTCTTATTAGTTCTATAGTTTCTATTGAGTGTCTTGTATTTTCAAAGTAGACAACCAGATGCGAGGAAGGATAGCATAGTAGTAAAAAGTATGGATTCTGTGGCTATACTACTTGGATTAGGGTTAGGGTTAAGATCCTGATTTTGCTGTTCACTAGCTATGTAACCTTGGGTAACTTGCTTATCCTCAACTTTCCTTATTTTCATAATCCTATCTCATGGGACTACTGTGGGAATTAAAAAGCATGAAACTCTTAGAACAAAACCTGGCACATAGAATAGTGTCTGGCAAATAAAGACAGTTTTAGCTCTTCCTGTCTAATTCTTGTGTCGTATTTACTTATTGTATTAGTTAAGCCCTTCAGTAGAATGTTGAATAAAAGCAGTGATGTGGGTGTGCTTTTCTTGTTTCTGAATTTTTTTTTTTTTAAGTTGAAGCTGGGATCCATGTTCTTTTATTAATTTATTTTTTTTCTTTGGCTGTGTTGGGTCTTGTTGCTGCACATGGGCTTTCTCTAGTTGCAGCGAGTGGGGGCTACTCTTCATTGCAGTGTATGGTGCCCTTTATCAGGTTAATGAGTTTCTATTAAGAATGAGTCCTGAGGGCTTCCCTGGTGGCGCAGTGGTTGAGAGTCCGCCTGCCGATGCAGGGGATGCGGGTTCGTGCCCCAGTCCGGGAGGATCCCACATGCCGTGGAGTGGCTGGGCCCGTGAGCTGTGGCCGCTGGGCCTGCGCGTCTGGGGCCTGTGCTCCGCAACAGGACAGGCCACAGCAGTGAGAGGCCTGCATACCACAAAAAAAAAAAAAAAAAAGAATGAGTCTTGAGTTTGTCAAATACTTTTTCTGTATTTGCTGCAATTTTTTTCCTTTAGTTTTGAATATGACAGATGATAGTAATACAAATTCCTGATATTTTTCTGGAATAAATACTACTTGATTATGATGTCTTATTTTGTGTCTGTACTACTGAATTAGACTTGCTAATATATACAACAAAATTCATTCATCTTAAGTGTGTAGTTTGATGTATTTTGGTAATTTTATATAGTCAGGTAACCTCCACCTTAATCAAACTACAGAACATTTCCATTGCCCTAGAAAGCTCCACAGTGCATATTTATAGTTGCCACCTCTGGCAACAAAGATCTTTTCTAGAGTTTCATATAAATGGAACAATATATAGTCTTTTGTGTTTGACTTCTTTAAGCATGATGTTTTTGAGATTCATCCATGTTGTTGCATATATTAATAGTGTACTTCTTTTTATTGATCAGTAGTATTCCATAGGATGGATATGCCATAATTTGCTTATCTGTTTACCAGTTGATATACATATAAGTAGCATCCAGTTTTTAATCTGTAGTGAATAATGGTGGTATGAACATTTTCTTGCAAGTCTGTGCAGGCCTGTTTTCATTTCTATTAAGTAGATACCTAGGAGTGAAATTTCTGTGAACTATAAGAAGTTACATTTAGCTTTATAAGATACTGCCATACATTTTCCAAAGTAGCTGTAGCATCTTACATTTCTGCCAGTAGTGAATGAGAGTTTAAGCTGCTCCACATCATCACCAACACTTAGAAATGTCAGTCTTTTTTTTTTTTTTGGCTGCATTGGGTCTTCACTGCTGTGAGCGGGCTCTCTCTAGTTGTGGCGAGCAGGGGCTACTCTTTGTTGTGGTGTACAGTCTTCTCATTGTGGTGGCTTTTCTTGTTGTGCAGCACGGGCTCTAGGCACGCAGGCTTCAGTAGTTGCAGCACGTGGGCGCTAGATCACGCAAGCTTCAGTAGCGCCGTGCAGGCTCAGTAGTTGTGGCTCGCAGGCTCAGTAGTTGTGGCACAGGGACTTAGTTGCTCCGTGGCATGTGGGATCTTCCTGGACCAGGGATCAAACCCATGTCCCTGCATTGGCAGGTGGATTCTTAACGACTGCGTCATGAGGGAAGTCCCAGAAATGTCAGTCTTTTTAACTTAAGCTATTTTAGTGGTTGTATAGTAGTGTCTCATTGTGGCTTTAATTTTCATTTCCCTTGTGATTAATGATGTTGAGCATCTTTTCATGTCCTTATTGGCCATTTGTATATCTTCTTTGGTGAACTGTCTTCATATCTTTTGCTTGTTTCTTTTATTGGGTTGATTGTCTTCTACTTGATAAGGGCTCTTTATATATTCTGAATATAAGTGCTTTGTCAAATATGTTTGGCAACTAGCTTCTCCCAGTCTGAAGCTTGCCTTTTCTTTTTTTCCTTAGTTTCCTTTCAAAGAGCAGAAGTTTTTGATTTTATAGTTGTGCTCCTGTGGTCTATTTAAGAAATCTCTAACTAACCCAATGTCACGTGTATTTTTTGTTATGTTTTCTTCTGTAATTTTAGTAATTTGAGCTCTAACGTTTACATCTGTTTTCCATTTCGAGTTAATTTTTGTCTACGGTATTTGTAAGGGTTAAGGTTCTTCCCCCCACCCCTTCATGTAGATATTTAGTTGATCCAGACCATTTGTTGAAAAGACTATCCTTTCCCTGTTGAATTAACTTGGCACCTTTGTGGAAAAGAGTTAACCACATAAATATGGGTCTATTTCTAAACTCTGTTCTATTCCATTGATCTGTGTGTCTGTGCTTGCACCAAAACCACAGTGTCTTGATTTTTGCAGTTTTAAATAAATCTTGAAATCAGAGAGTTTAAGTCCACCAGCCTTGTTTCTTTTTCAGGATTATTTTAACTCTTCTAAGTCCTGTGCCTTTCCATTTATATTTTTATGTCATCAATTTCTTCAGAGAAGCCTGCTGAGGTTTTGATTTGGATGGCACTGACTGTATAGATCAGTTTGGGGAAAATTGCCATCTTAACAGTATTGAGTCTTCCAATCCATGAATATAAAACATTCCATTTTTTTTTAGGTCTTCTTTAATTTCCTTTTGTAATATTTTTTTTTAGTTTTCAGTGTACTAGTTCTGTGTACTAGTTCATCATACCTCTTTGTAAATCTAACCATGTGCTTTTGGAAAGAATGTGTATTCTGTCCTTGTTGAGTGTAGTGATAGAGTGTTTATAAAAAGTATTACTGAGTTTTTTGTCTAGTTCTTTCAATTGCTGAAATCAGACATGATTTTGGAATTGTCTTATTTCTCCCTGTAACTCTGTAAATGTTTGATTCATGTATTTTGAAGCTTTTTTATTAGGAATATACACTTATATGATTGTTATGTCTTCCTGATTAATTGGCCGTTTTATCTAATGAAATGCCACTTTATAACTCGAGTAATGCTCTCTCGTGAAATCTGTGTTATCTGATAGTAATATAGCCATTCCCATCTTCCTGTGGTTATTGTTTACATGGTACATCTTTTTCCATAATTTACCTTCAGCCCACCTCTGTCTTTATATTTAATGAGTTTCTTATAGACAACATATAGTTGGATCTTGTTTATCCATTCTAACAATCTACATTTTAATTGGAGAGTTTATCCCAAAAGGTTTAATGTAGTTATTTATATGGTTAGATTTGTATCTACCATTTTTTGTTTCCTCCTTGCCTCTTGTTTTTTTTTTTTTATCTATTTTTCCTTTCCTGTCTTTTTTTAAATGACTATTTCAATAGTTTTTAGAATTTCACTTTAGTTTTCCTGTTGGCATTTTAAGTAAACTTATTTCTATTTTTTTTTTAGTGACTGCTCTAATAATTATAATATACATTCTTAACATTTACAGTCCACTTAATAGTTGCTAATTTTATATTTAAAGATTTTATATCTATGTTTATATCTGTGTTCTTTTTCATGTTGTTCTCTTTCAATTTGGATATCTATGGCATATCAGTCTCTGATTTTTGAAATAGTTTGTTTAAGAGAGAGTTGTTTTTGTTTTGTTTTGTTTTTTGGCCAGGCCACACGGCTTGCAGGATCTTAGTTCTCCCAACCAGGAATCGAACCCAGGCCCCCTGCAGTGGAAGCACAGAGCCCTAACCACTTGACTGCCAGGGAATTCCCAAGAGAGAGTTTTATATTTAATGGAATAATGTTCATAGTATTCTCATGGTTTTTAAAAAAATTAATCTTATCTTTTTGTGCCTTTTCTCTCTAACTTTTTAAAATTATTGTCTTATTAGACATTTATCTATTGTTAAAATCTCTTCAGCTGACATTTTAAACTTTTGATTCTATTAATCCTCTCTATTTTTTGTATTTTAGTTCATTAATTTCTGCTCTTGTATCATTTTTCTTCTTTCTGCTTTCTTTAATTTTTTTTTTTTTACACCATTAAATCCTCTTGTTGCCTACAAACAGTTTGCTGTCAGTACCGTATAGTTGTTTTTCCTTTGTAGATAATCTGGCCTCTTTCCTTGGTAGCATCTAACTTGCCTCTTTATCTTTGATATTCTAATTCCTTATGATCTGTTTGACAGTTATTCATCTTGTTCAGTATTCAGTGTGCCTTTTGTCTAGGACCCATATCTGTTTTCAATTACGGAAAATTCTCAGCAAGTCTCTCTTCAAATACTGCTTCTTCACCACTTTCTCCATTTTTTTTTTTTTTTTTTGAAACTCTAAACAGCTAAATTTGGGCCTCTAACCATTCTGTTGTCTCGTATTTTTCATCTTTGTCTCTATTCTGTGTATGGATGAATTCCTTGGTCCTGTCTTCTGATGTATTTAATTATTCTTCAAATATGCCTTGTCTAAAATTAACCTCATTTGTTGTATTTATTTTTATTTCAATGACTATATTTTTCATGTCTAAAATTTCTAATTAGTTTTTATCTCATTTATGTCTATTTTTGTTCATACATTCTTTGGTGACAATTATGCCATCATTTGTGTCTTTCAGTTTTTTATTACATTGTACTACAAAATATTTTTGCCTGTGTCTAATTTTGTTTTTGTCTCTTCTTGACATGTGTTTACATAGAAGGGGTTATCACATGTAAACTCATTGGACCATCTTGAGGAAGGTGACTATAATATGAAAGAAGAAAATAATGCTTAAACAATGAGTAGATGCTATCTCCTAGCACAGTAGTTTTTGTACTAAGTTGTTACCAGTTGACATTTGCAGTGGCTGAGTGTAGCAGGCTCCACAGGAAGTTCTGTCCAGCTGTTGCATGGAGCACAAAGCATTCTGCTAGAGTAGAGTCAAATTTGTAATGAGGCTTTTGTCATAGACCCATCTCTTGTATTGCATGACTTCCTGCATTTCAGATTTCTTTTTCTCCTTAACTTATAGTAACAGTACTTTCTGAAGTCAGACTTTGTTAACTCAAGCTGAAACATGTTTAAGACTTTTAAAAAATATTTTTCCTTTAAGTGACTGTTATATACAGTACACTACTGTATAGATGGATCAGATAGGAATATATTTTTCAGCACAGAAGCTCCTGTAAGCTCTGGAAGGTTTGGGGTTTTTTGTTTGTTTTCATTTTTTACCAGCTTTATTGAGATATAATTGACATATCTGGAAGTATTTAGACCATTACAGTTGTCTTGCCCATGGGTCAGCCTTATTTATTATTTTTTTTTTTTGGCGGTACGTGGGCCTCTCACTGTTGTGGCCTCTCCCGTTGCGGAGCACAGGCTCCAGACACGCAGGCTCAGCAGCCATGGCCCACGGGCCCAGCTGCTCCGCGGCATGTGGGACCCTCCCGGACCGGGGCACGAACCTGTGTCCCCTGCATCGGCAGGCGGACTCTCAACCACTGCGCCACCAGGGAAGCCCCAGCCTTCTTTTTTAATTAAAATTTTAATTAACTTTTTAATTAATAATTGACTTATAATACTAGATTCAGGTGTACAATGTACTGATTTTATATTTTTATACATTACAAAATGATCACCAAGATAAGTCTAGTTACCGTCTGTCACCATAAGAAGTTATTATAATATTATTGACTATATCCCGATGCTGTACATTTCATCCCCATGACTTACTTTACAACTGGAAGTTTGTACCTCTTAATCTCCCTCACCTGTTTCACTCATCTCCCCACCCTCTTCCCTCTGGCAACCACCAGTTTGTTCTATATATGAGTCTGTTTCTGTTTTGTTTGTTCACTTGTTTTGCTTTTTAGATTCCACATATAAGTGAAATCATATGGTATTTGTCTTTCTCTCTTTCACTTATTTCACTTAGCATAATATCCTCTAGGTACTCATCACGAAGGGCAAGATTTTATTCCTTTTTCTGGCTGAGTATTCCATTTTGTATATATACTGGAGGATAAAGAGGTTATACATATATATAATGGATAAAGAGGATATATATATATCCTCTTTATCCATTCATCTATTGATGGATGCAGGTTGCTTCCATATCTTATTATAAATAATGCTGCAGTGAACAAAGAGGTGCATATATCTCTTCAAATTGGTGTTTTTATTTTCTTTGGAAAAATACTCAGGAGTAAAATTGTTGGATCATGTGGTAGTTCTATTTTTAATTTTTTAAGGAATTTCCATACTTTCCATAGTGGCTGTATTAGTTTACATTCCTACCAACAGTACACAAGGGTTCCCTTTCCTCCACATCCTCACCAACACTTGTTATTTGTTGTCTTTTTAATAGTAGTCATCTGACAGGTATGAGGTGATATCTCATTGTGGTTTTGATTTGTATTTCCCTGATGATTAGTGATGTTGAGCATCTTTCCATGTGTCTGTTGGCCATCTGTATATCTTTCTTAGAAAAATGTCTATTCAGATCCTCTGCCCATTTTTTAATTGTGTTTCTTTTTTTGATATTGAGTTGTATGAGTTCTTGGTATATTTTAGATATTAACCCCTTATCAGATAAATTGTTTGCAAATATCTTCTCCCATTCAGTAGATGGCAAACTAAAAAGTTTGATGTAGTCCCATCTGTTTATTTTTCTTTCCCTTGCCTGAGGAGACATATCAAAAAAATATTGCTAAGGTCAATGTAAAAGAGCAGACTGCCTATGTTTTCTTCTAGGAGTTATGGATTCAGGTCTTGCATTTAAGTCTCTAATCCATTTTGAGTTTATTTTTGCATATGGTGTGAGAAAGTAGTCCAGTTTGATTCTTCTGGATGTAGCTGTCTAGTTTTCCGACCACCATTTATTGAAGAGGCTGTCTTTTCCCCATTGTATGTTCTGGCCTCCTTTGTTATAAATTAATTGACCATGTAAGTGTGGATTTATTTCTGAATTCTCTGTTCATTCCATTGATCTACGTATCTGTTTTTGTGCCACTGCCATACTGTTTTGATGATGTAGCTTTGTAGTATAGTTTGAAATCAGGATTCATGATAACTCCACCTCTTAAGATTCTTTTGGCTATTCAGGTCTTTTGTGTTTCTATACACATTTTTAGAATTATTTGTTCTAGTTCTGTGAAAAATGCCATTGGTCTTTTGCTAGGGATTGCATTGATTCTGTGGATTTCCTTGAGAAGTATGGTCATTTTAACAATATTAATTCTTCCAATCCATGAGCACAGTATATTTTTCCGTTTGTGTAATCTTCAGTTTCTGTCATCAGTTTCTTATAGTGTTCTGAGTACAGGTCTTTTACCTCCTTGGTTAGATTTATTCCTGGGTATTCTATTCTTTTTTTATGCAATTATAGGTAGAATTGTTTTCTTAATTTCTCTTTCTGATAGTTAATTGTTAGCATGTAAAAATACAACAGATATCGGTATATTAATTTTGTATTCCGCAGCTTTACTGAATTCAATTCTAATAGTTTTTTTGGTGGTGTCTTTAGGATTTTCTGTATATAATATCGTGTCATCTGCACACAGTGACAGTTTTACTTCTGTCCTTCTAATTTGAATTCCTTTTATTTCTTTTTCTTATCTGATTGCTATGGCTAGGACTTCCAGTACTATGTTGAATAAAATTGGTGAAAGTGGGCAACCTTGGCTTGTTCCTGATCTTAGAGGAAATGCTTTTTTCACCATTGAATATAATGTTGGCTGTAAGTTTGTCATATATAGCATTATGTTGAGATATATTCCCTCTACCCACTTCATTAAGTGTTTTTATCATAAATGGATGTCGGATTTTGTCAAAATCTTTTTTTTTTTTTTTTTTTTTTGCTGTTGTAGTCCTGTTTTACCATGTTGTTGTTTCATTCATATTTTTTATTTTTTCTACTAAATCTTTAAAATTTCTCTAATTTTATTTTATTTTTTATTCTTAGTTATTGTTCTGCACGCCCCCCCCCCTTTTCTTTCCACGCCACATGGCTTGCAGGATATTCACTCCCAGGCCAGGAGTTGGGCCTGGGCTCCTATGGTGGGAGCGCCAAGTCCAAGCCACTGGACTCAGAGAACTTCAGGCCCCAGGGAATATTAATAGGAGTGAGTTCTCCCAGAGGTCCTCTTCTCAGCATCAAGACCTGGCTCCACCCAACTGCCTGCTAATTCCAGTGCTGGACATCTCAGGCCAAACAACCAGCAAGATAGAAGCCCAGCCCCACCCATCAAAAAAAAATGAGACAACAAAAAAATATGTTACAGATGACAGAGCAAGGTAAAAACCTACAAGACCAAATAAGTGAAGAGGAAATAGGCAACCTACCTGAAACAGAATTCAGAGTAATGAGAGTAAAGATGATCCAACATCTCAGAAATAGAATGGAGGCACGGATCAAGAAAATACAAGAAATGTTTAACAAGGACCTAGAAGAACTAAAGAACAAACAAATAGTGATGACCAACACAATATCTAAAATGAAAAATACACTAGAAGGAATCAATAGCAGAATAACTGAGAGAAGAAAGAATATGTGAGCTGGAAGATAGAATGGTAGAAATAACTGCCAAGGAACAGAATAAAGAAAAAAAGAAAGAAACAGTCTCAGAGACTTCTGGGACAACATTAAACACACCAACACTCGAATGATAGGATCCCAGAAGAAAAAGAGAAAGAGAAAGGGTCTGAGAAAATATTTGAAGAGATTATAGTCAAAACTTCCCTAACATGGGAAAGGAAATAGCCACCCAAGTCCAGGAAGCACAGAGTCCCATACAGGATAAACCCAAGAAGGAACACGCCAAGACATATTAATCAAAGTAACAAAAATTAAATTCAAAGAAAAAATATTAAAAGCAGCAAGGGAAAAGCAAAAAAACAACATACAAGGGAATCCACATGAGATTATCAGCTGATTTTTCAGCAGAAACTCTGCAGGCCAGAAGGGAGTGGAAGGATATATTTAAAGTGTTGAAAGGGAAAAACCTATAACCAAGATTAATCTACCCAGCAAGGATCTCATTCACATTCGACGGAGAAATCAAAAGCTTTACTGACAAGCAAAAGTTAAGAGAATTCAGCACCACCAAACCAGCTTTACAATAAATGCTAAGGAACTTCTCTAGGCGGGAAATGCAAGAGAAGAAAAAGACCTACAACAACAAGCCCAAAACAATTAAGAAAATGGTAACAGGAACATGCATATCAATAATTACCTTAAATGTGAATGGATTAAATGCTCCAACCAAAAAAACACCAACCAAAAATACACAGACTGGCTGAATGGATACAAAAACAAGATCCGTATATATGCTGTCTATAAGAGACCAACTTCAGACCTACAAAAACAAACCTAAAACAATTAAGAAAATGGTAACAGGAAAATGCATATCAATAATTACCTTAAATGTGAATGGATTAAATGCTCCAACCAAAAATACACAGACTGGCTGAATGGATACAAAAACAAGACCCATATATATGCTGTCTGTAAGAGACTCACTTCGGACCTAGGGACACATACAGACTGAAAGTGAGGGGATGGAAAAAGATATTCCATGCAAATGGAAATCAAAAGAAAGCTTGAGTAGCAATACTCATTATCAAATGAAATAGACTTTAAAATAAAGACTGTTATAATAGACAAGGAAGGACACTACATAATGATCAAGGGATCAATCCAAGAAGATATAACAATTATAAATATTTATGCATCCAACATAGGAACACTTCAATATATAAGGCAAATGCTAACAGCCATAAAAGGGGAAACCAACAGTAACACACTAATAGGGGACTTTTAACACCCCACTTACACCAAAGGACAGATCATCCAGACAGAAAATTAATAAGGAAACACAAGCTTTAAATGACACAATAGACCAGATAAACTTAATTGATACTTACAGGACATTCCATCCAAAAGCAGAAGAATACACTTTCTTCTCAAGTGCACACGGAACATTCTCCAAGATAGATCACATCTTGTGTCACAAATCAAGCCTCAGTAAATTTAAGAAAACTGAAATCTCATCAAGCATCTTTTCTGACCACAAAGCTATGAGATTAGAAATCAGTTACAGGAAAAAAACTGTAAAAAACACAAATACATGGAGGGTAAACAGTGCACTGCTAAATAACCAAGAGATCACTGAAGAAATCAAAGAGGAAATTAAAAAATACATAGAAACAAGTGACAATGAAATCATGACGACCCAAAACCTATGGGACACAGCAAAAGCAGTTCTAAGAGGGAAGTTTATAGCAATTCAGTCTCACCTCAAGAAAAAAGAAAAATCTCAAATAAACAATCTAACCTTACACCTAAAGCAACTAGATAAAGAAGAACAAAGAAAACCCAAATTTAGTAGAAGGAAAGAAATCATAAATATCAGAGCAGAAATAAATGAAAAAGAAATGAAAGAAACAATAGCAAAGATTAATAAAACTAAAAGTTGGTTCTTTGAGAACATAGACAAAATTGATAAACCATTAGCCAGACTCATCAAGAAAAAAAGGGAAAGAACTCAAATCAATACAATTAGAAATGAAAAAGGAGAAATTACAACTGACACGACAGAATTACAGAGGATGATGATAGACTACTACAAGCAACTCTATGCCAATAAAATGGACAACCTGGAAGAACAAATTCTTGGAAAGGTACAAACTTCCAAGACTGAACCAGGAAGGAAATACAAAATGTAAACAAATCGATCACAATAATGAAATTGAAACTGTAATTAAAAACCTTCCAACAAATGCCCAGGACCAGATGGCTTCACAGGTGAATTCTATCAAACATTTAGAGAGGGCTAACACCTATCTTTCTCAAACTCTTCCAAAAAATTGCAGACGGAGGAACTCTCCCAAACTCGCTCTACAAGACCACCATCACCCTGATACCAAAACCTGGCAAAGATATCACACAAAAAAGAAAATTACAGCCAATATCACTGATGAACATAGATGCAAAAATCCTCTATAAAATACTAGCAAACAGTACCCAACAGCACATTAAAAGGATCACACACCATGATCAAGTGGGATTTACCCCAGGGATGCAAGGATTCTTCAATATATGCAAATCAATCAATGTGATACACCATATTAACAAGATGAAGAATAAGCCACATGATCACCTCAATAGAGGCAGAAAAAGCTTTTGAAAATTCAACACCCATTTATGATTAAAAAACTCCAGAAAGTGGGCGTAGAGGGAAACTACCTCAACATAATAAAGGCCATATACAACAGACCCACAGCTAACATCATTCTCAGTAGTGAAAAACTGAAAGCATTTCCTCTAAGATCAGGAATAAGACAAGGATGTCCACTTTCGCCACTCTTATTCAACATAGTTTTGGAAGTCCTAGCCATGGCAATCGGAGAAGTAAAAGAAATAAAAGGAATACAAATTCGAAAAGAAGAAGTAAAACTGTCACTGTTTGCAGATGACATGATACTATACATAGAAAATCCTAAAGATGCCACCAGAAAATTACTGGAGCTAATCAATGAATTTGGTAAACTTGCAGGATACAAAATTAATGCA
The DNA here is from genome assembly GCF_003676395.1 of Aethalodelphis obliquidens. Lineage (NCBI taxonomy): Eukaryota > Metazoa > Chordata > Mammalia > Artiodactyla > Delphinidae > Aethalodelphis > Aethalodelphis obliquidens. The sequence continues at coordinate 92,952,887 of NW_020837946.1, forward strand.
CAGAAATCTCTTGCATTTCTATATACTAATAACAAAAGATCAGAAAGAGAAATTAAGGAAACAATCCCAATTACCATTCCAACAAAATGAATAAAATACCTAGGAATAAACCTACCTAAGGAGGCAAAAGACCTGTACTCAGAAAACTATAAGATACTGATGAAAGAAATCAAAGATGACACAAACAGATGGAGAGATATACCATGTTTTTGGATTGGAAGAATATTGTGAAAATGACTATACTACCCAAAGCAATCTACAGATTCAATGCAATCCCTGTCAAATTACCAATGGCATTTTTCACAGAATTAGAACAAAAAGTTTCACAATTTGTATGGAAACACAAAAGACTCCGAATAGCCAAAGCAAACTTGAGAAAGAAAAATGGAGCTGGAGGAATCAGGCTCCCTGACTTCAGATTATACTACAAAGCTACAGTAATCAAGACAGTATGGTACTGGCACAAAGACAGAAATATAGATCAATGGTACAGGATAGAAAGTCCAGAGATAAACCCATGCACCTATGGTCACCTAATCTATGACAAAGGAGGCAAGAATATACAATGGAGAAAAGACAGCCTCTTCGATAAATGGTACTGGAAAAAGTGGACAGCAACATGTAAAAGAATGAAATTAGAACACTCCCTAACCTCATACACAGAAATAAACTCAAAATGGATGAAAGACCTAAATGTAAGACCAGACACTATAAAACTCTTAGAGGAAAACATAGGCAGAACACTCTTTGACATAAATCACAGCAAGTTCTTTTTTGATCCACCTCCTAGAGTAATGAAAATAAAAACAAAAATAAACAAATGGGATCTAATTAAACTTAAAAGCTTCTGCACAGCAAAGGAAACCATAAACAAGAGGAAAAGACAACCCTCAGAATGGGAGAAAATATTTGCAAATGAAGCAACTGACAAAGGATTAATCTCCAAAATATACAAATATCTCATGTAGCTCAATATCAAAAAGCTAACCACCCAATCAAAAAATGGGCAGAAGACCTAAGTAGACATTTTTCCAAAGAAGACATACAAATGGCCAAGAGGCACATGAAAAGATGCTCAACATCACTAATTATTAGCAAATGCAAATCAAAACTACAATGAGGTATCACCTCACACGGGTCAGAGTGACCATCACCAAAAAATCTACAAACAATAAATGCTGGAGAGGGTGTGGAGAAAAGGGAACCCTCTTGCACTGTTGGTGGGAACGTAAATTGATACAGCCACTATGGAGAACAGTATGGAGGTTCCTTAAAAAACTAAAAATAGAACTACCATATGACCCAGCAATCCCACTACTGGGCATATACCCTGAGAAAACCATAATTCAAAAAGACCTGTACCCCAATTTTCATTGCAGCAGTATTTGCCATAGCCAGGAAATAGCAACAACCTAAATGTCCATCAACAGATGAATGGATAAAGAAGGTGTGGTACATATACACAATGGAATATTACTCAGCCGTAAAAAGGAACGAAATTGGGTCATTTGTAGAGACGTGGATGGACCTAGAGACTGTCATACAGAGTGAAGTAAGTCAGAAAGAGAAAAACAAATATATATTAACACACATATGTAGAATGCAGAAAAATGGTACAGATGAACCTATTTGCAAAGCAGAAATAGAGACAGACATAGAGAACAAACATATGGACACCAAGGGGGGAAAGGGGGGTGGGATGAATTGGGAGATTGGGATTGACATATATACACTACTGTGTATAAAATAGATAACTAATGAGAATCTGCTGTATAGCACAGAGAACTCTACTCAATGCTCTGTGGTGACCTAAATAGGAAGGAAATCCAAAAAAAGAAGGGATATATGTATACATGTAGCTGATTCACTACATTGTACAGCAGAAACTAATACAACATGGCAAAGCAACTATACCCCAATAAAAAATAATAATAATAATAAACATTGATCTATCAGGAATTCCCTGGTGGTCCAGTGGTTAGGACTCTACTCTTCCACTGCAGGGGTCACAGGTTCAATCCCTGGTCAGGGAACCAAGATCCAGCATGCTGTGTGGTTCGGCCAATAGATAGATAGATAGATAGATAGATAGATAGATGTTTCGGCCAATAAATAAATAAATAGGTAGGTAGATAAATAAATATTGATCTAGGCAATTGACTATACTGCAGGGTATTCAACCCAAAGAAAACTATATTTTCTTACTATCAAGACCACATGGATTTGCACTTAATTTTTCTCTAAAATTCCTGTTACTCTTCATTCCTGCTGTTTCTTCAACTGGATTTTTTAAACAATTTGGTGTAGCAATGTGGAGTCAAAAAATGGCTGGAAAATAATTCTCAGTCTCAGATCTCCTCATCTGAACAGTGGAGTTAATGCCTACCTTGCAGAATTGTGAGGATTAAATGAGACACATAGGTAAAAGTTCTTTTACAGGTCCAAGATATAAATTGTATTCACTAAACAGGTATTGTTAATACTAAGGGCAGGCACCTGGTCTTAACCTTTCTGTAGCCCCATATTCAGAGCTTGGTTCTTTGGGACACTAGTCCACCATCTTCTCCGTCTGCTGGCTTTCCAAATAAAATCGCTATTTCTTGCTAGAACAACTTGTCTCTCAATTTATTGGCCTGTCATGCAGTGAGCAGTGCAAGCTTGGACTCAGCTCCCAGGTCAGCCAGGAGGCTGGCTGCTCATTGCCAGCCAGCCCTGGCTGGGGAAATTTGGGGGTAAGGTGCTAGCAGCTGCCAGGACCACTTGTCCTGAGGATCTTTCCTTCAGAATTCCCCGAAGTGACACCAGTAGCCCCAGTGTTTAGTAGTTGGAGCAAGGAATAGACCAACAGGCTTATTACAGTATGGTCTGCCTATATCCAATTGAAGTAGCCTTACATCCTTTCCAACTCAGAGACCAAGTCCTCCTTAAAACCAGGAGAGAACAAGGGCCTGAACTTCAGCTGACTGAAAGAGGGACACATAATGTTACTTACCATGCACTCATCTGTCACGTTAGCTGGGCTCACAGGAAACATCCTGACCAGGCTCGTCTGTGAAAGGCTGCAGGAAGAAGGAATTAGCATATCCCCTCCAGGACTTTACCACCTCCCCTTTTAGTATAAAAGAAGCCTGAATTCTAACTCAGAGAAGATGGTTCTTTGAGACGCTAGTCCACCATCTTCTCAATCTGCTGAGAAGACTTTCCAAATAAAGTCACTATTCCTTGCCCTACCCCTGCCCCCCAAAATGACATGTGCCTGATATTAGTTATAAATTGGCTGGTTAATTTTGACAGTTCAGGAAAGAAGATGTTAATAATTAACCCAGGATAAAGAGGAGTTTTACACAGAAATTTTACTTTTATATTCACCTCTGACAGTGTATTGTATTCATTTAAATGTGAAAATGTATATTTATTTAAAACACCAAAGTGTGACCCAAAGGCCTTATTTAAAAATAAGCCATCTAAAACAGGGAGCAAGAAAATGGGGACCTTACTCCTATAACCACAAGGAAGTGATTTCTTCCAAAAACCTGGGGAAGCTTCAAGGTAGATGCCTCTCCAAGGGTTTTCAGAGAAGAGGCCAGCTTGGTTGGTATCTTGATTTCAGCCTTATGAGACACTAAGCAGAGCATCCATCCAAGCCCCCCAGATTTGTGATCTACAGAATGGTGAGCTAACAAGTGGATGTTGTTTTAAGTCCCTAAATTTGTCATAATTTGTTATGTAATAGAAGAAAACTAATACACTAGCTGACTTGGATTCAAATCTTAGCTTTGTCCTTTCTTCAATTTGTGATTGTGGACAAGTTACTTTATCTCTTTGTTTTCCCATCTGTAAATGGAGATAATAACGCACAGACCAGAAAGTTGGTGGGAGGACTGGATTAGCTGCACTCGTGCTGGCACCTAGAAGCTGACACCTGCTACTTGTGAGGAAGAATCAGAATAGCCGAAAGAGTCCCCCAAACTGGCCACCAGGTGGTGCCAAACAGGAACAGCTGAGTTTTCATTCTGAACGCCAAGCTGGACTAGGAAAGGGAAGCAGTGGGACAATGGGAGTGAGGCTGGCTCTTTATACCTATGACTGTTTACAACTCAGGTGTACAGAATCAAGAGAATTACAAAGGTAAACTGCAGAGAGATGCTATGCAATATGTGCAGAAGTTATAAAATGTAATGATTTACTTAAAACCTATGTCATTCCAAATGTATTTGAGGTAGTTTACAAAATAAAACCATATATCAAAATAATAATAAGTGAGAAAATTGGTGAAAAGAAAAGAAAGGAAAACCGGGGATATACAAACAGTGTGGTATTAAGATATTTTACCCATGCTAAGTATGGTTTTTGACGTTCCGAGTAATCACTGAAAACAAGGACACAGGGACAGTATACAATTCACAGAGAAATTTGCTCAGAAAAAGCAGAGACCTGGGAGAGAGTCCTCATGCGGATCCTTACAAACCAGACACCACATCATATTGGGAAAGATTTCTTGGAAAATACACCACAGACATTTATAGTTCCTTCTTGATGTTTCTTTGTGTGTCTTTTGCATATTTTAAATTCAAATTTTAGTATTTTTCTTCATGATTTTTATGGGTTTGTTATATGATACGAATAGCGTTTTGTCATATTTGTTGTCTATCATATTGCAACAAAAACACTGAAGAATTAATATCACAAGTGTATTTATTTAATTTTGTTTATATTTTGACATGAGTTTTAAATTTTTAGGTAGTCTAATATATAGATATATATTTTCTTGTATATATATATATGTGTGTAAGGAATATGTATACATATGTACACATATATTATACAATCTCCTATTACTTTTTAGCTAGAATGCATTTTTCCACCTAGAGACCAGTTAAATTGCCTTTATTTTCTTCCAGTTTGTAATGGCTTAATTTTAAAAATTTCTGTTGCCTAAAGACTACTGAATTTCAAAACGCATCTGAGGTTCAGGCCAGCGTTCATAAGAACTGGAATGGGTAGTATTCCTTAAGCAAATAAAAGGAAACCTTTTCTAAGAAAAAAAAATTTTAATAAAAAATAAATTAAAAAAAATTAAAACAAGCCATCTAGGTAAGAGTGGTAGCCACCAGTTTGTGAAGTCTTGCCATTTTTTTAACATACTCTCTCTTCAAATCATTGTTTGTTTGTACCTTGCTTAATTAAAGTGAGCCAGACTCTTAATTGCTGCCCAGAAAGTTGGACTAGTGGCTGCCTCTGTGTTTCATAGATTAAGATGTCATTATGGAGGGAAGAGATATGGGAACATATGTATAACTGATTCACTTTGTTATAAAACAGAAACTAACACACCACATTGTAAAGCAATTATACTCCAATAAAGATGTTAAAAAGTAAATAAATTAAAAAAAAAAGATGTCATTATGTCCCTAGAGGAAGTAAATGCTCTGTCTATTTTCAATGTAGTCTTTAGGGAACTCTTTTTCCAGATAACTTTTTAAAACCTTATCTCTTAAAGATGTTCAACTTCCCTGGCAATCAAATTGAAACACCAGTGAGATATCAAACTGGCAGTGATGATAAGACATGCTTATTGTTTGCAACAGGATGGAGAATTGGGAACTTTGAGGCATTGTTGGTGGAGTGTAAACTGGCCCTCAGCCTGCCTTTCCGGAAGGCAGTTCAGCCGTATGTATCAAAATGTGAATGTGCACTGCCTTTGACCCTGTAAACATTCACTCTTAGAATTTATCCTAAGAGTACAGGTACTCAAAAAAGATGTTATAGGAATACTTACTGCAGCATTGTTTATACCAGTGGGAAAAAAATTGTTATCAACCTAAATTTCCATTAATAGGTCATTAAATAATGTTTTATTCATATTATAGAATGTTAATCAGTCATTGAAAAGCACAATACAGGCAGTCCTTGCTTTGCATAGTTGTGCAGGACCCTAAAAATGAACATACAAACCCAAACTGTGCAAAGCAATGTCAAAAATCAAAGGGGGAAAATATGATTGTTCTGTGACCTTAAAAATCTGTCAAGTATTAAAAATTCTGTTAGTGTTAGTTACAAGTGTATAGGGAAATTTAAAAATAGTAAAATTAATATTTACTTAATTGTACATTATAATTTAAAATATTAGAAACATTAAGAATTAAAATTTTAGTCCTTTGTAAAAAAAATCTATTAAGAGTAATTTGGACAGTGTTTCCCGTCTTCTTGTTTAGTATGGAGTGGCCACCTCTCCTATGTTTTGGTGAATTTTCATACTACTTCTTAAATTCAGATAAGCTTCTGACACTTTACCCTTTGTACTTTCAATGTCATGAAATATCTCCAAGAGTTGTTTTACTGTGAAGTTTTTTGCTGTTATCACTTCATGTGAAATATCTTCATCCTCTCCATCACAGCCACGTTCTTTGTTTATGTCAAGAAGTTCATCTAGCTTCATATCTGGAGTTTCTCAAATGGTGGCAGTGTCAACACTCCCATGTTCTCATTTCCTCTATAAAGCCATTTATGTTTGATTCAAATTTTACTCTGTTTCTTTGCTACACTTTTATTTTTGTTAGACAATTCCCACTTTCAATTATCTATTTTTGCAAAATATCACATGGGTTCATCAGTAGGAGACAACATAACTACCATGCTTTGCTCTCTGTATGAACTGAATAACGTGCAGTGATCAGTCACTGGCAAGCTTTAAAGAAGTGACATGATTGGTCACAGATCATGACAAACATCTGTTATCTACGGAGTGATATGTGGACTAAAGAGCTAGTAATCATGTTTGTGTTTTAAGGTAACTGAAATTTGAACCATGTTGTTAGGGGACTGGTGTGATTTAACAAGACGGTTGAAACTGAAAATCGTACTTATCAGAAACATACAAAACTAGGACTACATATATGTGTATTCATTGTCATTGAAAACTCTTCTTGTGAGCTGGACATTATTTGCCCCTTCTCCTCTCTGCTGTGTGCCCAGGGAAGCCAACTTCTATGGACTACATCAACCAGGTAACCTTCCCAATGTCTTCTAATTGGGTTTGGTCATTGGAAGCCACCAACAGGAGATCAGGTGGAGGGAGAAGAGAAAGATCAGGATATTTATTTTTCTTCTCTGCTGGGCTACATTTTGGCCTTGGCTGTTCTCCTCTCCTGAAGGCTACAGCTTCCTTGGAGCAGAAGGTCACAGCTTCCTCCCTACAACCACAGCTTCTTCTCAGGTCCCATTGCTGCTCCCTCTCTTTGCCCCTTCAGGCCTAAAGTGGGTAATAGCTTCCTATGGTTGCTGGCTCTTGGGTGCTTCACTATCCCTTCCTGGTTTCCTTTAAAGCTTCCCAAACCTTTGTTTATGGCCTCTTCACAAAACGCTCTTCAAGCATACTCCTCCTGAGTGTGCCATGTTTCCCACCAGGACCCTAGCCTAGATACCACGTCACACTGTTTATGGAACACTATATGTACATATCCAAATATGTATATGCACTCCAAGAGAGGTCTGAAAGGATATAAACATAACATTGTTTTTAGCCCTTTGCCTTTTTCCTGTCTGCTTTTAAAAATAAGTGGATTACATGTATTAATGGATTATTTGAGCTTCAAAATAGTTATTCATTTCTCTAATTTAGTCAAATCTTTATACAAGTTTCCAAATTAACCACTTTACTTTTCTAACATACTCAGCCAGACATATCTTTGTATGAGTGTTCTTTAAAGCTGTTCTAACAAAGAAGAGCTGATCGTGCAGCAATTCATATTAAGAAATTGCTGAACAGAGACAAGTTTTAGGAATTAAATGAGATTAGTTGTCGGTTTTCTTAAATAGGGTAACTCAGAACATGCTTTATGCCCTTACAGACTCCTGCACCTGGGCTGTGACTGGATCTAATTTGGGATAGCTAACATGTTCCAATTTGCAGGAAAACCGTAGACATGCACACATAGATTTATTGCTGCTCTGACTGGTTATTAGCCACAGCCTCCATATATCCAACTTAATATTTCCTTCAGAACCAGACGTAATTGTATTTTCCACCTGTGAGAAGCATTAAAATGCTAATTCCAAAGTTCTTTTGTTTTCTTATTACTGTCACTCGAATATTTAAAAAGGCAAAGCAGACATGCTGGGGCTAAACATATACACAAAATGGATTTTGAAAATGCCTGTGTGACTTTATCATTCGAAATGCTGAAGGTTCTGTGTGTTTGGGTCTTTTTTTAATTTTTATTTTAGGCGATGAGAAAGTAAAACATTTCTTGAATGTTTTTAAAGAAACCTATCATAGGGACTTCCCTGGTGGTCCAGCGGTTAAGAATCTGCCTGCCAGTGCAAGGGACACAGGTTCGATCCCTGATCCAGGAAGATCCCACATGCCATGGAGCAACTAAGCCTGTGAGCCACAACTACTGAGCCCACGTACCACAACTACTGAAGCCCACACGCCTAGAGCCCGCACTCCGCAACAAGAGAAGCCACCACAATGAGAAGCCCCTGCACCGCAACGGAGAGTAGCCCCTGCTCACCACAACTAGAGAAAGTCCACGCGCAGCAACAAAGACCCAGTGCAGCAAAAAAAAAAAAAAAAAAAGAGAAAGAAAGAAACCTATCATAGAAGAGCATCCTAAAAGAAGATCTGTTCCCTGGAATTCCTTCCCTTTGCCCTGACAGTTTACACAGCAGTACTTGCAGAATGCACCGTGCTGGTTTTATGATTGTGGATTAAAGAGATATTTCCTCCATAACATTTTTATGTTTGCCCCATTTTTTATAAGACATTCAAAAAGTGTAATAATAACAATAATATCCTAATTTATTTTTACTTTCTAAGTCTAGTATACATGGAACTAATAACTGTTGAACAGAATACTTCACACTTCGCTCTGACCCATCTATATGGAATGCTATCAGGTTTGAGTGGTGCCTAGAACAGGAGAGGGCTCTTAAGCAGGTCCAGGCTGTGGTTCAAGTAGTAGAACCTGCAGTTGTAATAGTATCAGTGGTGAGAAAAGGTACCATGTGGAGTTTATAGGAGGCCTGAATAGGAGAATCACAACATAGACCCATTAGCTTTTGAAGCAAGGCTATGTCATCTTCAGCAGAGAACTATACACCATTCAGTAAACAGCCCCTGGCTTGCTACAGGGCCCTGGTGGAGATAGAGCATGTGACTATAGGACATCAGGTGATCATGCAGCTGGACCTTCCCATTATGTGTTCTATCAGATCCACCAAATTATAAGGGTCAAGGCAATCCATCATAAGATAGTGGTTGGTATGTCTGAGACTGGGCATGAATAGAAAAGGACCCAAGTAAGCCGGATAGGCAGGACTCCCAGAGTCCCTTGTCATCACCACTGTTGCTTCAGTGCTTCTCCTTGCTGAAACTTATGGCCGTGCATGGGGGACAAGGAGACTTCCTTAAGACCAGCTGGCAGAGGAGGAAAGGGGCCATGTTTGGCTCATGGCTGGGCTGACTCGGCAAGTAGCTGCTGCTGCTGCACTACTACCACTCAAGGGTGGCCTTGAAAGGCTTGAAACCTGCCCAGTACAGTGCCTCTGGCTGTCTGTTTTGTATGGAAAGAGAAGTGGTCCAATGTAAGACCATACATAACCTTTGTGGGCATCAGTGAATGGCTAGGCTGATTAGTCAGAGGCCAGGAAAAAGACTGGAAATTTGACAATAAGGAGGCTTATAGAAAAAGCATATGGATAGATCTATGGGCATAGGCACAAAATGTAAAGATCTTAGTAACACATGTTAATGCCCACTAGAGAATATCCACCACACAAGAGGCACTAGTAGACAGAATGTCTTGGCCAGTTGATGTCAGCCAGCCTCTGTCGTCAGCCATTGCAAGCCTGGCACAATAGCCTTGTGAAAGAGTAACCAGGTGGCAGAGAGAGGCTTTGAGCCCAGCATTAGTTTCCACTCACCAAGGCTGAGCTAATTACTCCCACTGCTAAATGTCCTTTAGGCCAGCACAGAAATCAATGCTGAGCCACAGTACGGCACCATATCTTGAGGAAACCAACCTTTTACTTTTAGTAAGTTGAATACATTTGGAACTTTCCACCCTGGAGAGAACAGCAATTCACCTTAAGTTGACTCAATGCATACATCAGGTTATGAGTTTTCCTTTCCTGCCCACATGGCATCTAGTAGCAGTCCAGGGGCTTACCAAATTTGATCCACCAACATGGAATCCCACACTAAAACTCAGACTGAGTCCCACTTTATAACAAAGCATTAGGCACCATACCATGGGATTTACTGATTGAGGAGTCTGGCTTCTGGTTAAAAACCTATGGGTGATTTTTCAGACCCAGTTACAAAAGCTCTACCTGACAGAGAAAGCTGCCCTCCCCGCACCAGAGTTGGTGCACGGTGAATGCACTGCAGTCTCTGAAGGGAGATGCAGTCAAGGATGCAGACCCCTTTGGCTGGTCATACTCCACATATTTACATCCCTAGCCCAGGCACCTTCATTCCTAAGTCTCTTTATCTGAGGCCTTGGGCAGAAGTCTTCTTTAGGCAGCTTTGCTGAGACCTCCTAATAGAAGATGGGTTGAGGGGGAAGTGGCAGGCTGGGGGTAAGGAGGGTGGACCTTGAAGATGTCTTTTCCCATTCCAACTCAGTACCCAGGACTTTTTCCCTCCGAGCCCTTCCCTCTGACCCCACCCTCCACCTCAGGATCCTAAAACTATCATAGCCTTTTGTTCAAGGCTTCCTCAACAATGAGATGACCCCCACATCTGCACGGATCCACCACTCATCATTCCGTGGGGAAAAAGGAACAGAGGAATCTGCTTTCTCTGGGTTTAGCCTCTTGCTTACACCATTACAATAAGCGCTTAAAAGTTTAGCTCTTTCATTTTTGGCTTATTTCATTATTCAGCTACTCAGACACTTGACAGTTTAGCTCTTTCCCAACTCAGCTGAGCTCCCAACACTGATCTATTACATACTGCACGCCCCCAGAAGCTTCAAGTCTTACAGAAGGACAGAGGGACCTTTTGAATGCTCGACCAAGGTGCCAGTGTGGAGATATTGTACAAGGAGGGGGTACCACCTCCAGCACATGTTATACACCTTAAGTCAACAACCACTGCAAGATGCACGGTGCCCATTAGGTAGAATACAAGGGTCCGGGATACAAGAGGTGAAAGGAGTGGCCCTGCTCACCATCTCTTCCAGTGGTCCACCTGGGAAATTAGTGCTCTCTTCCCCACAGAATGAGACTGTGTGGATCTAGAGGTCCTGGATTCCAGAGAGTTAGCACTTCCACCAGGAGACACAATAGAGCCCCATAAACTAGAAACTGTAACTGCTGTTTGGCCATTTCAGGTTCCTCATGCCAGAAAGCAGGAGACAAGGAAGAGACACGATATTGGCAGGTTTATTTGATCTGATTGGCAGGAGGAAGGGCAGCTGGGACAGAAGAAAATGTTTGACATCAGATAATCCAGTAGGGCTTCTCCTCGTACATCTGCTAACCAGTTTTAGCCATGACCTGAGAAAGGTATGGTGACCAAAAGCTTAGGTCCCTCAAGTACAAAGTTCTCTGTCACCGCACCAGGTAAGCCACCTACAGCAAAGGTGCTGGCTGAGAGTGAGGGGAATCAAGAATGAGTGGTAGGGCTTCCCTGGTGGTGCAGTGGTTGAGAGTCCGCCTGCCGATGCAGGGGACACGGGTTCGTGCCCCGGTCGGGAAGATCCCACATGCCGCGGAGCGGCTGTGCCCGTGAGTCATGGCCGCTGAGCCTGCGCGTCCGGAGCCTGTGCTCCGCAACGGGAGAGGCCACAACAGTGAGAGGCCCGCATACCGCAAAAAAAAAAAGATAAGAATGAGTGGTAGAGGAGGAGTCATGATGAGTATCAGTTGTAGCCTCAAGATCAGCTTCAGCTGCAAGGGCTGTCTTTCATCCTACTAACCTTCCTCTTGTAAGTTTCTCCAGGAAAAGAGCCAACCAGGATCCTGGAGATGCTGTTCCCAGATGCAGAGTTACTTACCATATGAAGCAAGTGGATCTGAGAGGTGCAAGCGTGGGCTGTAGTGGATTCTGTGACGTGCCACCCAGACACCCTCTTCAGGACCTCATTCACCACCAGCCACAGGAGTGCTGGCTGTTGAAAACTCACAGCCATATCCCTTTCTAGGAATTGCCCTTGACCGAAGGAAGGTGCTCCACCTAAAGTTACACTTCCTCCCCAAGGGCAGCCTGCATCCAATGATTGCTTGATGCTGGGGTCAAAGGCCCAGTCCCCTGCCTCTATTTGGGACAGCTCTGAGGGGCCATCTGACCTCCAGGGCTATCTGTGGGATCAGCTGAGGTCTCTGTTGCAACTGCATCGCAGTTCAATTTCTCCCTCTACCCGGTTGTGCTTTCCCTAACTCCACTAGGTATTGATGCCAAGAGCACTCCCCCATAAATCTCCTGCACAGAAATCTCTGTCTCAGAATCCATTTCTAAGGACTAAGACAATGAGGAAGATGTAGTCTCAGAGTTTCACCCTCTGTGTGAAATGCAACAGGAGAGCATACCCTTGTATAAGCCACAATGGAACAATCAAAGAAATCCGGATTTAGTGCAATCCATTGAACTGTATTTATTGAAAGCTGGTGAGGTTCCCCAGAAAATCGTTAGAATACATGTAAAAACTAAATGTGGTCTCATTTTTTCTTTTTAAATTGGCAAGGAGGGAAAAAATGGCAATGGTACTACCACAGTGCTGGAGAGAGTGTATCATTTTTCTGGAGGACAGTTTGAAAACACATATCAAGAGTATTAAAATGCTTTCCCCTTTGACTCATTAATTCCTCAAAAAATCTAAAGATTTAAATTAAATTTGTAAAAATATACTACAGGGGTGGACTTTATAGTAATCTAGATAGCCATTAAAATAATACTGAAATATATTGGGTTGGCCAAAAAGTGCCTTCGGTTTTTAAGTAAAAATAAAAGACACATTTTTCATTTTCACCAAGAACTTTATTGAACAATGTATTCACCCTTTTGTTCCACTACCTTCTGCCATTTTTCAGGCAACTTCATAATTCCATCTTCCCAAAACTTTTTATCTTTTTGAGCAAAGAACTGTTCCAGGTGCCTTTTACAGTCTTCTACAGAATTGAAATTTTTTCCATTAATAGAATTTTGTAAAGACCTAAATAAATGGAAATCCGAAGGTGCAATGTCTGGTGAATACGGTGGATGAAGCAGAATTTCCCAGCTAAGCTGTAACGGTTTTTGCCTGGTCATCAAAGAAACATGCGGTCTTGCATTATCCTGATGGAAGATTATGTGTTTTCTGTTAACTAATTCTGGATGCTTTTAGTCGAGTGCTGCTTTCAGTTGGTCTAATTGGGAGCAGAACTTGTTGGAATTAATCGTTTTGTTTTCCAGAAGGAGCTCATAATAGAGGACTCCCTTCCAATCCCATCATATACACAACATCTCCTTCTTTGGATGAAGACCGGCCTTTGGCGTGGTTGGTGGTGGTTCATTGTACTTGCCCCACGATCTCTTCCATTCCACATTGTTGTACAGTATCCACTTTTCATAGCTCGTCACAATTTGTTTTAAAAATGGAAATTTTTCATTACATTTAAGTAGAGAATCGCATGCAGAAATACAGACAAGAAGGTTTTTTTCGCTTAACTTGAATGGAACCCAAACATCAAAGCGATTCACATAACCAAGCTGGTGCAAATGATTTTCAACACTTGATTTGCATATTCTGAGTATGTCAGCTATCTCCCGAGTGGTATAACATAAATTGTTCTCAATTAATGTCTCGATTTGAGCGCTATCAACTTCAACTGGTCTACCCGACCGTGGCGCATCGTCCAGCGAGAAATCTCCAGCAAGAAACTTCGCAAACTACTTTTGACATGTTCGATCAGTCACAACACCTTCTCCATATACTGTACAAATCTTTTTTTTGCGTTTCAGTTGCGTTTTTACCTTTCTTGAAATAATAAAGCATAATATGCCAAAAATGTTGCTTTTTTTCTTCCATCTTCAATATTAAAATGGCTACACAAAAATTCACCAATTGTGAGGACTTCTCTGGTAGCGCAGTGGTTAAGAATCCGCCTGCCAATGCAGGGGACACAGGTTTGAGCCCTGGTCCAGGAAGATCCCACATGCCGCGGAGCAACTAAGCCCATGCACCACAACTACTGAGCCTGTGCTCTAGAGCCCGTGCTCCGCAACAAGAGAAGCCACCACAATGAGAAGCCCACGCACCGCAATGAAGAGTAGCCCCAGCTTGCTGCAACTAGAGAAAGCCCGTGCACAGCAACGAAGACCCAACGTAGCCAAAAAAAAAAAAAAATTCACCAATTCTGATGTCTTTTTTTAAATGCACGCTGATATGACAGCTGTCACATACAATCTAACAAAAGTGTTTCGAATGAAGTTAAAGACACCTAAGTGCTACTAGAGCCATCTCACAGAAAAAAACGAATGAACCTTTGGGCCCACCCAATATTTATCAAAATATTAACCAATAATATTTCTGTGTGATACAATTTGGGGTGGCTTTTATTGTCTTTTCATTTATCTGTATCTCTCTGCCTTTATTTATCTGTATCCCTCTGAATATGTATTACTTGCAATTGTTAAAATTATAATTTACTATAAAATAAGGAATGAAAGATTTTTCTTTGCCTCCCCATAGGTTATCTCAATTTACAGAAAATATCCTAATTAGAATCCTCCATTTCAACTTTCTACTTTCATATCACTTTATATTTTATGTATTTTGGTATACTTGCATTTTTCTGCAATTTTTAGTTGTATTCATATCCTGCCTCCATCATTAGGTTGTAAATTTCTAAGAGCCCTATCTACAGAAATGTCTGCCCATTGAAGGATACCCCAACACACTGATGACTGAAGGACAGGATTCATACACTGAGCTGTAGCACAGAAAGAACAAGTAGCAGCACGAAGCACTACAGCCCTTTGTTCCTGTTAATTAAAAATATAACAACAAAACACACACATGCCACACAGTCTCAGATATTCTAGTTGAAGCCATGCTAGGAATCAGACTAGCTGTCCTTATTGCCTCCCACATAACTGTGCAATGCAATGCTTTCTAAACATCGCTATCAGTCATACAATCCTCTATAACCGCTGAAAGGAGCACGGGTTCTTTTTGGTTTTGTGTTTCTTTTTTGTTTTCTTTCACTTAATTATTCACAATAACCTGGTGGACTTGCATTCAGATCAGAAAAATGTTTCATTTGGTTGTATGTGAGCTGCTTGTAAGTGCCTCTTTTTCTGAGCTGCCTGTCAACCCACCAGTCTTATAGGCCCAGAATGAGTCTCCTGGGGCTGATAAAAGATGGACGATTAGCCCCTGATGCCGGCACAGCCTGCCACAACTGGACGTGAAAAGTACGAATCTCTTTTTGTCTTGAAGAATGGGTTGTAAAATTTCCTTTTTCAATTTCAAGCCAAGAAGATGGGTTTTATCTCTTTATAAAACACTGGGTCATTATTGGGCTAACTGTAACAGAAACAATTTACCTGGTTGAGGTTCAACAGCAAGAAGGAATGAATTCTATCCAAGTTTTCAGTGTGCTCCACTTCAGCCTGGCCCCCTAGAATATAAGCTACACAACAGACAGGCACGGCAGTATCAGTAGTACCTTGGTACTGATGCACAGTAGGTACTCATTAAATATTTGTTGCATGATTGAATAAATGAATGAATGGAGCAAAGTTTGGGGATTGCTGAGACTTTGGGGTACGAGGTAGCTTCTATTACCCAAATAATCATTTCTCATGGACAGACCGCAACCTGTCATTCTAAGCTCAGAATTTAACCCATTTGGCTTAAGGTTCTTATTTCACTTAAAATGAAAATGCCCTGTGCATTGGTAAGAGAATAAATTGGTACAACCTTATTGAAAACCAATTTGGCAGTTTAGGCAAATCGAAAATATTAATTCCCTTTCACCTAGGACCAGCCCTTCCAGAAATTTATCCTCCAGAAATACGCACATACAAAGAGGTTTATTGCACTGTTGTTTCTAATGGGGGGCAAGGGGAAGAAGGGAGGGGGAAAAACCCTAACCTAACCTACATACCCATATGTAAGGGATTGGTTAGGGGAAAGCAATTTAACCACTGACTCTCCTCTCCCACTGATTAAAGATTCTGTGTGACCTTGACTCCCTCTCTCCTCCAGGGTGCTTCTAAGAGGCATGAGCCAGTTCCTCTGTGGTGACAACAGGGAAACCTGAGAGGCACAGAGGGCAGGAGATACCATCAAGCGGCTCAGAGCCCTCATGGAACTGGAACAAGAGACAGGTGAGGACCTGAAGGGGTACATGAGAGCATCTGATATAGTGGCTGTATGCTTTTTTACAGGAATGCTTGTCTTTTAGAGATTCATACTGGACTGTTTACAAAAGAAATTATACAACGTCAGAAATTTCCCAAATAATTTAATGTCAGGAGAAGATGGTGGGGTTATAGATCCAAAAAGATTGAACTAGGTGATGGATACATAGGGGTGCATAATTCTATTCTACTTTTTAATATATTTGAAATTTTCTATAATAAAAGTTTTTCTTAAGAAAATGTGCCCTTTGGTTTCTTAGAGATGTTAAGTCTTCCCAAGTTCCCAGTTTTAATCAGTCAATAAAAATGTTTGATATCAAGCCAAAAGATAACAGCCTGAAAAGAAAACCAACCTAATCACGCAGAAAATTATGTGTGCCAACTGGGAGATGGAATGTTTCCAGAGTTCAGAGAAAGGAGAGAGAACTGTAGGCTGGGAGGTCAGAAAGTCTCACGGTGGAGGTGACACAGTAAGGAGACAGGTCTAATCATAATGGACACATATCCCATGTTGCCAAGGGGTTTCTGGGTCCCTGCAAATGGGAATGCCAGCCATATCAGCCCTACTTGGGTCCTCATAGCACAGTCCTTAGGGAAATGCATTCCTGGAACCCTGGCATTTGCTCTTGGATCTCCTCAATAACTCTGAAGTTAAGACATGCCTTGGGCCAAAGTTTCTCCCAGGCACATGTCATATCATTCTTGGTCTTTCCTCCCAAGTGGCAGTGATGTTTATGAAGCCCTTCATAACATCCATCTTCCACCCATCTCCAGCTGGTAGTCCTAATACGGTGAGTTGCAGAACACACTCACTTTGGCAGATGGCGATGTGCAGTTCTGCGGTGTGGTGGGCTAACCAACCTTTACTGGTACAGAGTACACAGTACACAGAGTACACAGTTCTCTTTGGCTGAGCACTCATAGGAGCACTCAAAGGAAGGTTACACACACCACACACACGCACACACGCGCACACACACACACACACACAGCACACACATGCTATACCGTAGTGTATTTATGTCATCAAGTATATATATATATATATATATATATATATATATATATGTTTTTTTTTTTTGGTCTGGCCACACCACGTGGCATGCGGGATCTTAGTTCCCCAACTAGGGATCGAACCCATGCCCCCTGCAGTGCAAGCACGGAATCTTAACCACTGGACCACCAGGGAATTCCCCTACAAATATATTTTTATGGGAAATATTTCAGAGATAAATAGCATTATAATGAATCAGTACTGAGGAAGGCTAAATAGAATATGAGTATGATATCTAATATGTGCCAGGCATATTTGCACATATTATGAAGCACTTTATACATATTATCTCTTTTAATCCTTACAATGACAGCCCTATTAGCAGGTTCTATTATTACCCCTCAGATAAAAACTCATTATACATATTATCTTATTTACTCTTTATAACGATAGTGCTGTTAATGGTTTCTATTATTGTCCCACAGATAGAAAACCTATTGCACAGAGAGGTTAAGTAACTTACCCAAGATCACTTAAGTAGTGGAGCCAGGACTCAAATCCAGAGCCCATGTGCTTAACTGTTGAAGCTATGCCAATTACTCCACATACAAAACGTCCTTCCAGGTACAACTGGATTCTGGTGCAAGGTTCTGAGTGAGTACTCCTTTATTGTACATACTTTTGCAGAGTAAAAGACTTCCCCATATTTGCCTTTTGGGGATGACAAGTAGGATTAGCTAAGGCTAATTTTCTTGGAGAAGGGCTATATGCAGGGAAACTGCTAGCCCATCTAGTAACTCTGTGCAATCTGGAACAAAGCTCTCTACCAGGGCGATTGGCTAGGCTGGTAGAGTTTGACTGGGTTTCAGCAGCCTTGCTACCATAGGTGGTAACCCTGGCTGTACGAGTGGAAGAGGGTGTAACAGGAGGCCTCTGTGGAGTGAGATAACCCCTTCCATCGCAAATGGTAGGGGCCATGTAGTCTCCCCTCTTCTCCTCAGTTGCCAGAGGGAGAGAGTAACTGCTGACTGGCTCTCTCTCCCTGCACCTGTGCTCCAACAGCCAACTGTTTCAAAAGCACCAAAGCCTGTGTCAAGGGCCTCTCAACCCAGACAGAGCAGAGCACGTCCCTTACAATCCACTCTGTCTTTGTAGCCCAACTTAGTAAGGAGTGGTCGCCACTCACTCTGCTTCCTCTGCTCTCTTCACTCCCTTGCAATCTAACTTCCACCCCTCCACATCACTGAAGCTCCTTCTGCCATGTTTAGTCTCTGTCCTCCTTGACCACTCTGCAGCCTTTACCACTGACAATGACTAGTTCCAGAGTCTTCTCTTTTGGCTTTTCAGATTCTCCTCCTATTTCTTTGGCTGTTCTTTCCCAGTCTCTCCCATGGCATTTTCCTCTTCAACCTCCTTTTTTTTTTTTGGCCACGCCCTGCAGCATGTGGGATCCTAGTTCCCTGACCACGGATTGAACCCAGGCCACCTGCATTGGAAGTGTGAAGTCTTAACCACTGGACCACCAGGGAAGTCCTAGGATGCCCCTCAGCCTCCTTTTAAATGCTGGTATTCCCCAGGGTCTCATGCTTGGACCTACCTTCTTCTCTTTCTTCAAATGCTCTCTGGGTGATCACATCTATTCCTAAGGCTGCCCTACCATCTCTTCTGAGGATTCCTCACTCTGTTTCTGCTGTCCAAATCTTTCCTAAACTTGAGAAGAAAAAAAAAGTTAATTTCAACAAACCTTTGCTTATACAATTTTTGAAAATAAACTTCTTTCATTTTATAATGTTCTTTAGATAAATGTTGGCCAGAACCTCAGAGCTCAAGATTTAGGTCATTCAATGTCCAGAAATATCCACCCCATAACACTTAGCGAAGCCTGTCCTCATTGTAAATGAATTGGCTAAATCACACTTACTGTTCTGTTAGAAAAAATCCAACTTCGTTTTTCAATGCAAACAAAAATATTAATATTGTTTCAAGAAATAGTCTTAAAAAACACTGGGAGAGAAAATCTGGAAGACATTTTGTAAAACTAATGATTAAAAGCAGTCAAATTGATATTAAAATAATACCAATATAATTAAATTATCCATTTTCATAATAGCTATAAAAACAAGAATAAATTTATATGCTGCTCCTCTTTTCTTGAAGTATAATAATGTAATATAAGTATGGTCAAAATGATGTTATAATAAATTGAGAAATATAATGAAAGTTTTAAATATTTTTGCAGTAACTGTGTGTGTGTGTAATTATGGCACTCACCTTTGGAAAAAATTAAATAAGTATTATATAAAAACAGGTAGAAACTGCCATCATTACCACTGCCCTCACCACTACTTTTGCTACACATTATGACCAAACTTCTCATATGTAACTAAAGTGGAAGGCAAATGACTAAAAAGGCATTTAATCATGTACTGCTAAAAACAAATTGATCAGCAGCTAACATCTAATTCTCTTGTTTAGTTAATAAGAGGTAATATATATTACATATTTTATAAGATGAGGATTGACTTTATTTGGAAGAAAATATTTCATATGATTTGATAAATATATTATTGAATATTGTACACCACCTAAACCATGTAAAAATTTAATCTGCTGGTTTTATTCAAAATATATTGAAGTGTTGGTAATCAAGGAAAATATTACAATTAGCTTTAAAAGAATCAGCATCATCAACCTGTACTGCTACAGCCCGGCCAAAGATATGTCTCAGGAAAAAGAGCCCTTATCTTATAGAGATGCCTTCTGACATATCTACAGATAAAATGATATGATATCTAGGATGTGCTTCAAAATCATAAGGGAGTGATGAGAACTGTACTTTACCTCTATGGTCTTCCTCCCAAACCCCCTAACTACAGTCTAAACATGAGAAAAAATATCAGACAAATCCCAACTGAGGAATATTTTGCAAAATACCCGAGCTGTATACCTGAAAACTGTCAATGTCATCAAAACCAAGAAAATTCTGAGAAACTGCAAGACCAGAGGAGACTAAAGAGATAGGACAACTCAGTGTAATGTGGTATCCTGGGTGGGATCCTGGAAGAGAAAAGGGACATTAGGGGAAAACTACTGAAATCGAAATAAAGTATGGAGTTTAGTTAATAATACTGAAGTTCCTTCTTTAATTGTGACAAATGTACTGTGGTAATGTAAGATGTTAACAATAGGGAAAAATGGGCATAGAGTATATGACAACTCTATCCTACCTTTTGCAAGACTATTTTAAAAGACGATTCTAAAATAAAAAGTTTAAGATAATCACTATGGAGAGGGAAAAGCAGATGGGGTGTGTGGTTGGGACAGGATTGGCCACGTGTTAGTGCTTATCGGGGTTACATAATGAAAGTTCATTATACTATTCTGTCTACATTTATGTGTGTTTGAAATTCTCTATTATAAGGTTAAAAAATACATACATTGCGTTGGGGGTTCCTCAAAGCCATCCTCAGGTTCAATGATTTGCTAGGAGGACTCCAGGACTCAGCATATAATCATACTCATGGCTATGATTTATTACAGTGAAAGGATAGAAAGTAAAATCAGCAAAGGGAAAAGGCACAGGAGGCAAAATCCTGAGGAGACCAAGCACAAGCTTCCTAGAGTCCTTCCCCTCTGGAGTCATACAGAATGCACTTAATTCCGTCCCAGCATCAAACTGTAATAACACACACATGTCTACCAGGGAAGCTCATTTGAGAAGCCTGTGTTGTTACTGGGGGCTGGTCACATAAGCACCGTCTACCGAGCACATGTCAAGATTCCAAACTGTCAGAAGATATTCAGTATCAACCACGTTGTTTGTAAAAAGCATTTCAGGCACAGTGAGCCATCCTTACCATTTAGGGAAAGTGTAATATCAGTGTAGGGAACTGTTTACCAGTCAAGTTCCCAAGTGCCAGCCAAAGGCCAACCTTGCAAGCAGGCCTTTCTAAGGATAGCAGTCTCAGGCTTACACACACACAGAGGCATACTACTCTCTGGGATACAGCTCAGATATGTTTCATAACTCACATCCTCCTCTTCTATGGAAGGTAGCTCCACTACCCTCACTAGGAGACCTCATCTCCTATTCTGGTCCAGAGGTGCATGTCTGAAGGGGAAAGGGAGGGCCTGTGAGGTGTAGAGAGTTGAGAAGAGCAAGTTCCAAGTTTCTCAGTGGGCACAGCTGTAAATTAGCCTGGAACTCTGCACTCCTGTTCTTTGATTTTTTCCTTCTGTACACGGTGCTTTAGTTCTGGGAAATCTACCTTGAGGACAGAAGAGGAAGAGAAGGGGGAAAAAGAAAAATGGGAAAGAAAAGAAGGAGGACTTTTGAGAGAATGAGACAGAATCTGGTCAGCAATCTGCTCCTAGATAGCTCCTGGATCCATTCTTGTGCCAGTGCAGAAAGGCTGTGAATATCATGAAACAGGTGAGTCTGAGGTTCTTAAAGTATATACAAGTGGTGATGTCTTGTAGGCAGGCAGATCTGGAGCTGGTGAAGGGCTGAAGGGTACAGGCCTGCAAGGGCTCCCATCCCCTTCAAATGAAGCAATATACACACTAATACACTACAGCACACAAGTAATGAGTTTTTGGTTAAACCTTGTAAATATCTTGTGAATAGTGTCTTTCTCTATGTGTGTGTGTTAAAAGAATTACTGTAGCTTCATGTCATCCTGTTCGGCATTTAAAAAAATATATTTTTTTAATGTGCTTGGAAGCCTCAAAAAATGGAATTGATCCAGGCTTCTTGTAATTTCTTGGAGCCCCAGGAAACAGAACTGGTTGGTGATACAGATTCAGAAGTCATCAGCACCAAGGCCTTGGTAAATTGAAAACAAGTGAGTGAAGGGGATCGCCCAAGAGAGCTCCTTTATGGAAAAAGAGGGCTCTGGGACGAGAACATTTAAGGCACTCCCTAAAGAGGCGCCTACAAAGGAGGCTAACCAGGAATGGCCAAAGAGATAAGAGAAAAATCAAGTGAAACGAAGTCGGGAAAATATGGCAAAAGAGAGGGGAAGTCAAGAGGACACAAACCAAGAGTGCGTTTGAGAGGGGAAGTATTCAACAGCGTCAAATATTCGCTGATTTTTCCCGGTCAGCACCAACCAGAGTAATTCTGCCAACTCCCCTCTCTCCCCTCCCCCTGGTACTGTTACTACGTCACTTTTGACTCTTACAGGGTTTCAGCCGGTGGTTTACAGTTTATATCCTCCAATTAGATGGCTCAAGCAGGAGGTCGGAATCTTACTCATTTTCTTCTTCCATAAGGCATTACGCCTCTTGCTCAATTAATATAAGTGAAACTATTTGAAGAACATTTGAAAAACCACCCCCGGGCAAAGATCTTACGTTTTAACTCGCTCCAGCAGCCAAATTCCCCCGGACACGAACAACTGCGCAGGCGCAGAGGCCGATCACCCGGCTTTCTCTGGTCTTTGCATTTGGCGCGAAATCTCCGTTTCGTGGGAGGGGCTGAGAGAGACGCCGCGCTCATTGGACAGGTTTGGCGCGAAATCCCCGAGCTCCTGCGCCACGATTGGCTCCGGCCTTCCGGCGAAGGGGCGGGGCAGAGGAGGTGCGCGCCGAGCGGCAGCGTCCGGGGAGAAGCAACTCTCTGCGGTCCAGTGAGGCGCCGGCGGCCCCTCAGCATTAAGCAGCGATGGACCTCGCGGCGGCAGCGGAGCCTGGCGCCGGCAGCCAGCACCTGGAAGTCCGCGACGAGGTGGCCGAGAAGTGCCAGAAACTATTCGTGGACTTCTTGGAGGAGTAAGTCGGAGGGCGCCCCTTACCCGCGGAACTTCCCCTCCCGCCCCTCGCGGCTTCCGGAGCCCGGGGGCGCCGTGGGCCCCGCGCGTGTTCGGGAACTGAGGGGTCGCGCGCCTCGGAGAGCGGGCCGCGGAGAGGAGGCTGGGCCGGCTGGGCTGGTTTCCGGGGGTGAAATCCATCTGGAGCTCTTCCGCAAACTCCTGCCGTGCGCAGTGCCCTGGGCCGAGCGCTTTAGGCCCGTCGTTCAGTCCTCACAGCCTGTAAGGCCGGTGGTCGCGTAGCCCCCGGTTCCTTGTTCGGACCCTGAGGCTGGGTGGGGATGAGTAACTCGTCCAGTTAGGCCGCGCGTCCTCAGGGTCGCGGGGGAGGCCGAACTGGCGTATGAATCCTGGCGGGGGCCTGACTGGGGTCCACCGAGGGCCTGGCAGCCCTGGAGCCCGTGGAGTTGAAAGGGCCGGAGTGAACCCCGTGGTTGACAGATGCTCGGGCGAGGGCCCGACCTGCTTATGGCGCTGAACGCACTTCCTCCGTCTCTTCCTTTCCTTCCAACCCTCCAAACCCCACTTTTCTTTTTTTTCTGTTGCCTTTTTTTAGGCTCCAGGGATCTCAAACCCCCTCTCCCTGGCTTTCAGCCACTGCCACCAGTTACTTTTCTTAGATTGTGCAGATATAGCTCTGCTTTCCCTGAGTGGGACTCTACCGCCTCCAGGAAGAAGTGGAAGCACTGCGGAATGTCTTAGGAAATTCTCTCTTTTTTTTTTTTAAGAGCTCAGTTTTTTAATTTGATCATTTCTTGCATTTGAAGTTCTCCTCGATGACATCTTGGCCTGAGACTCTTTGCCATAGTCCTAAAAAAAAAAAAGTCATATGCGGTTTTACTAATATTTAGAAACTCCACTAAGTTGTTAGCGCTAGTTATAGTGAAGCTTTTAAAAATTAGCACATGTCTTACGAAAATGCTTCCCATCCTTAAAATTTCTTTTAGCTATTCTCAAGGGCCTTAATGACTTCCACGTCTTTAAGGCTCATAACATGGCAGGAAATTCTTTTTTTTTTATTGTGGTAAAACCTTTACCATTTTAACCTTTTTTTTTTTTCTTGGCCGTGCCCTGTGGTACATGGGATCTTAGTTCCCCAACCAGGGATCGAACCCATGCCCCCTGTTTTGGGAAGAGAGTCTCAACCACGGGACCACCAGGGAAGTCCCCATTTTAACCTTTTTTAAACACAGAGTTCACTGGCGTTAAGTACATTTACCTTGTTATACAGCCATCACCAACATCCATCTCCAGACCACTTTTCTTCTTCCCAAACTGAAACTCTGCACCCACTAAACAATGATTCACCATTCCCCCCCGACCCTCCTGCCCCTGACAACCACCATTCTATTTTCTGTCTATGAACTTGACTACTCTAGGTACCTCAGACTTGGAGTCATACAATATTTGTCCTTTTGTGACCAGCTTACTTCACTTAGCATAGTGTGTCTTTGAGGTTTTCCATGCTGTAGCATGCACCAGAATTTCCTTTTGAAGGGTGAATAGTATATCATTGTATGTCTATACCACATTTCGTTTGTCTCTTCATCCATCCGTGGATGTGTAGGTTGTTTCCACACTTTTACCACTGTGAATAATTCTGCTGTCTTGTGAAATTCTGATAGAGTTAAAACCATAGTTTAACTTATATTACCCTACTTTTGGCAATGTTACTCTCTGCCTGACAGCTCTTCATCCTTCAAAGCCTAGCTAAAGAATCATACCTCATTTGTTAAACCCTAGAAACCTTTCAGGCAGCACCAATCCTTTCTTCCCTTATGTTCCCAAGCTGCCATTTTCTGTCATCTCTGGTAATATATTTACCTGTCAGCCGTTTCATCTGAATGTAAATCCCATCCTTAATCCCCCCTAGCCACCACACCACATTACACAGGTCCTCAGTTATGTTTGATTTTAACAAATAATGTAATTACCTTTGCTTCCTTGAAGTTTGCCATGCAGCTGACTCCTGGGCACAATGATGAACAAGACAAATAATCCCTGTATTTGTTGGGGAAAAAATGTTAACGCCCTCTCAAAATACCAACTTTGATTGCCATTGCTTATGGAATAAGATCCAAATTCTTCACAGCTGCCTTTTCCAGTTTGATCTTCCACAGCCATTCTGTCATTATCCACATTCCTCCCATACCCTTCCTGACTTTGCTACATACTTGCAAACATCTGTAGCCAATCTATCCACCACTCATTTTTTTTTTCTTTCAAATTTTGAAAGTCTTTCAACGCCGAATTCCAGTGTTACCTTTTATATGCATGAAGCCTTTGTAGATGTTCCTGTTAGGCAAAATTAGTTTATATTCCCCTGTTACATTCTTTTACCTCCTCCTTTTTCTTTTTCCTTTTTATTTTATTGTGGAAAGAACACTTAACATGAAATCTACCTTCTTAACAAAATTTTAACTACTGTGTTATTGTTGTACAGTAGATCTGTTAGAGCTTATTCATCTTGCTTGACTGAAACTTTATGCCTGTAGTACCTCCACATTCTCCTCTTCCTCCTACCACCATACCACTCTTTGATTCTATGAATTTGACTTTTGGGGGGTTTTTTTGGCCTCTCCCAATGGCTTGTGAGATCTTAGTTCCCTGGCCAGGGATCGAACCCCGGGCCCACGGCAGTGAAAGCGTGGAGTCCTAACCACTGCATCACCAGGGAATTCCTGAATTTGACTTTTAGATACCTCATATTAGTAGAATCATGCAATATTTGTCTTTCTGTAATTGGCTTATTTCACTTAGCACCATGTCCTCAAGATTCATCCATATTGAGACATTGCAGAATATCCTGTTTTAAGGTTGAATAACATTCTGTTGTATGTGTATACTACATTTTGTTCGTTCATTTGTCATGAACATTTAGATGTCTTGTCCCTCTTTTTAGTAGAAATGTCTCCTATGAGAGTGTCAACCCCAGCAGAGGGACGATACTGTCATTTCCAGCCTGTGGTACCTCTGGCATAGTGCTTTGCAGATAGATATTTAGGTATTTAACAGTTAGAACATGCTGTATTTGAAGGAGGAATTGATTTTTTCTCAAAACTAATCTGCATGGTTATGTTAGAAGAACAAAAATCAAATATGTTCGTATGATACGCTTTTGGAAAAAACACACCAGCTTTACTTTGTGTGTGTGTATGTTTCCTTTTTCCTGAAGGTCTTAGGCGCTGAAGCACCTCATTTCTGTGTATTTATTTGTATTCTGGTTCATAAATCAACAGCTAATCTGTCAGTTTTCTCTTTAGAAATTAAATCTTTGGATTTTAACCTGTATTTCTTTCTTTTTTTTTTATATCATTAATAGAGTTAGGTTTTTTTGAGTTTTTTTATTACTTATCACTTTTTTTAATATATGGCACATTCTTATTAGTTATCTATTTTATACATATTAGTGTATATATGTCAGTCCTAATCTCCCAATTCATCTCACCATCACCAACAACAACAACAGCCCCCCGCTTTCCCCCCTTGGTGTCCATACATTTGTTCTCTACATCTGTGTCTCTATTTCTGCCTTGCAAATGGTTCATCTGTACCATTTTTCTAGATTCCACATATATATGTTAATATACGATATTTGTTTTTCTCTTTCCAACTTAACTTCACTCTGTATGGCAGTCTCTAGGTCCATCCACGTCTCTACAAATGACCCAGTTTCATTCCTTTTTATGGCTGAGTAATAGTCCATTGTATATATGTACCACATCTTCTTTATCCATTTGTCTGTCAATGGGCATTTAGGTTGCTTCCATGACCTGGCTGTTGCAAATAGTGCTGCAGTGAACATTGCGACGCATGTGTCTTTTTGAATTATGGTTTTCTCTGGGTATATGCCCAGTGGTGGGATTGTTGGGTCCTATGGTAATTCTATTTTTAGTTTTTTAAGGAACCTCCATAGTGGCTGTATCAGTTTACATTCCCACCAACAGTGCAAGAGGGTTCCCTTATCTCCACACCCTCTCCAGTATTTGTTATTTGTAGATTTTCTGATGATGCCCATTCTGACCAGTGTGTGAAACCTCATTATAGTTTTGATTTGTATTTCTCTAATAATTAGTGATGTTGAGCATCTTTTCATGTGCGTCTTGGCCATCTGTATGTCTTCTTTGGAGAAATGTCTATTTAGGTCTTCTGCCCATTTTTTGATTGGCTTGTTTGTTTTTTTAATATTGAGCTGCATGAGCTGTTTATATATTTTGGAGAGTAATCCTTTGTCCGTTGATTCATTTGCAAATATTTTCTCCCATTCTGAGGGTTGTCTTTTCATCTTGTTTATACTTTCCTTTGCTGTGCAGAAGTTTTTAAGTTTCATTAGGTCCCACTTGTTTATTTTTGTTTTTATTTTCATTACTTCAGGAGGTGGGTCAAAAAGGATCTTGCTGTGATGTATGTCATAGAGTGTTCTGACTATGTTTTCCTCTAAGAGTTTTATAGTGTCTGGCCTTACATTTAAGTATTTAATCCATTTTGAGTTTATTTTTGTGTATGGTGTTAGGGAATGTGCTAATTTCATTCTTTTACATGTAGCTGTCCAGTTTTCCCAGCACCATTTATTGAAGAGATTGTCTTTTCTCCATTGTATATCCTTGCTTCCTTTGTCATAGATTAGTTGACCATAGGTGCGTGGGTTTATCTCTGGGCTTTCTATCCTGTTCCATTGATCTATATTTCTGTTTTTATGCCAGTACCATGTTGCCTTCGTTACTGTAGCTTTGTAGTATAGTCTGAAGTCAGGGACTTCCAGCTGTGGTTCCTCCAGCTCCGTTTTTTCCCCTCAAGATTGCTTTGGCTATTCGTTTTTTCCCCTCAAGATTGCTTTGGCTATTCGGGGTCTTTTGTGTCTCTATACAAATTTTAAGATTTTTTGTTCTAGTTCTGGAAAAAATGCCATTGGTCATTTGATAGGGATTGCATTGAATCTATAGATTGCTTTGGGTGGTATAGTCATTTTCACAATATTGATTCTTCCAATACAAGAACATGATATATCTCTATCTGCTTGTGTCATCTTTGATTTCTTTCATCAGTGTCTTATGGTTTTCTGAGTACAGGTTTTCTGTCTCCTTAGGTTTATTCCTAGGTATTCTTTTTGTTGCAGTGGTGAATGGGACTGTGTCCTTAATTTCTCTTTCTGATCCTTCATTGTTAGTGTATAGGAATGCAAGAGATTTCTATGCATTAATTTTGTATTCTGCAAGTTTACCAAATTCATTGATTAGCTCTAGTAGTTTTCTGCTGGCATCTTTAGGATTATCTATGTACAGTATCATCTGCAGATGGTGACAGTTTTACTTCTTCTTTTCCAATTCGGATTCCTTTTATTTTTCTTCTGTAATTGCCATGGCTAGGACTTGCAAAACTGTTGAATAAGAGTGGCGAAAGTGGACATCCTTGTCTTGTTCCTGATCTTACAGGGAATGGTTTCAGTTTTTCACCATTGAGAATGATGTTTGCTGTGGGTTTGTCATATATGGCCTTTATTATGTTGAGGTAGGATCCCTCTATGCCCACTTTCTGGAGAGTTTTTATCATAAATGGGTGTTGAAATTTGTCAAAAGCTTTTTATGCATCTTTTGAGAGTTGAATATTGTCAGAAGCTTTTTATGCATCTTTTGAGATTATCATATGGTTTTTATCCTTCAGTTTGTTAATATGGTGTATCACATTGGTTGATTTGCATATGTTGAATCCTTGCATCCCTGGGATAAATCCCACTTCATCATGGTATATGATCCTTTTAATGTGTTGTTGGATTCTGTTTGCTAGTATTTTGTTGACGATTTTTGCATCTATATTCATCAGTGATATTGGTCTGTAATTTTTTTTTTTGTAGTATCTTTGTCTGGTTTTGATATCAGGGTGATGTCCTCATAAAATGAGTTTGGGAGTGTTCCTTTGTCTGTAATTTTTTGGAAGAGTGTTAGCCTTCTCTAAACCTTTGGTAGAATTCACCTGTGAAGCTGTCTGGTCCTGGACTTTTGTTTGTTGGAAGATTTTTAATCACAGTTTCAATTTCATTACTTGTGATTGGTCTGTTCATATTTTCTGCCTCTTCCCAGTTCAGTCTTGGAAGGTTATACCTTTCTAAGAATTTGTCCATTTCTTCCAAGTTGTCCATTTTATTGGCATAGAGTTGATCTTTGCTGTTGTTTTCTTTGTTTCTATTTCATTTATTTTTGCTCTCAGCTGTATGATTTCTATCCTTGTACTAACTTTGGGTTTTGTTTGTTGTTTCTCTAGTTCCTTTAGGTGTGAGGTTAGATTGTTTATTTGAGATTTTTCTTGTTTCTTGAGGTAGGATTGTATTGTTATAAACTTCCCTCTTAGAACTGCTTTTGCTGCATCCCATAGGTTTTGGATTGTCATGTTTTCATTGTTATTTGTCTCTATGTATTTTCTGATGTCCTCTTTGATTTCTTCAGTGATCTCTTAGTTATTTAGTAACGTATTGTTTAGCCTCCATGTGTTTGTGTTTTTTACGTTTTTTTTTTCCCTGTAATTGATTTCTAATCTCATAGCGTTGTGGTTGGAAAAGATGCTTGATATGATTTCAGTTTTCTTAAATTTACCAAGGTTTGATTTGTGACCCAAGATGTGATCTATCCTGGAGAATGTTCTGTGTGCACTTGAGAAGAAAGTGTAATCTGCTGTTTTCGGATGGAATGTCCTATAAATATCAATTAAATCTATCTGGTCTATTGTGTCATTTAAAGCTTGTGTTTCCTTATTAATTTTCTGTCTGGATAATTTGTCTATTGGTGTAGGTGAGGCGTTATAAAGTCCCCCACTATTATTGTGTTACTATTGATATCCTCTTTAATAGCTGTTAGCATTTGCCTTGTGTATTGAGGTGTTCCTATTTTGGGTGCCTATAAGTTTATAATTGTTTTATCTTCTTCTTGGATTGATCCCTTGATCATTATGTAGTGTCCTTGTCTCTTGTAATATTCTTTATTTTGTTTGTTTGTTTGTTTTGCGGTACACGGGCCTCTCACTGTTGTGGCCTCTTCCATTGCGGAGCACAGGCTCCGGATGCGCAGGCTCAGCGGCCATGGCTCACGGGCCTAGCTGCTCCGCGGCATGTGGGATCTTCCCGGATCGGGGCACGAACCCGTGTCCCCTGCATCGGCAGGCGGACTCTGTACCACTGCGCCACCAGGGAAGCCCTATTCTTTATTTTAAAGTCTATTTTACCTGATATAAGTATTGCTACTCCAGCTTTCTTTTGATGTCCATTTGCATGGAATAACTTTTTCCATCCCCTCACTTTCAGTCTGTATGTATCTCTTATAGACAGCATATATACGGGTCTTGTTTTTGTATCCATTCAGCAAGCCTGTGTCTTTTGGTTGGAGCATTTAATTCAATCACATTCAAGGTAATTATCGATATGTATTTTCCTATTACCATTTTCTTAATTGTTTTACGTTTGTTTTTGTAGGTTCTTTTCTTTTGGGTTTCCCACTTAGAGAAGTTCCTTTAGCATTTGCTGTAGAGCTAGTTTGGTGGTGTGGAATTCTCTTAGCTTTTGTGTGTCTATAAAGCTTTTGATTTCTCCATCGAATCTGAATGAGATCCTTGCCGGGTAGAGTAATCTTGGTTGTAGGTTCTTCCCTTTCATCACTTTAAATATATCGTGCCACTCCCTTCTGGCTTGTGGAGTTTCTGCTGAGAAATCAGTTGTTAACCTTATGGGAGTTCCCTTGTATGTTATTTGTCGTTTTTCCCTTGTTGCCTTTAATAATTTTTCTTTGTCTTTAATTTTTGTCAGTTTGATTACTGTGTGTCTTGGCGTGTTTCTCTTTGGGTTTATCCTGCCTGGGACTCTCTGTGCTTCCTGGACTTGGGTGACTATTTCCTTTCCCATGTTAGGGAAGTTTTCAACTATAATCTCTTCAGATATTTTCTCAGGTCGATTCTCTCTCTCTTCTCCTTCTGGGACCCCTATAATGCAAATGTTGGTGCATTTAATGTTGTCCCAGAGGTCTCTTAGGCTGTCTTCATTTCTTTTCATTCTTTTTTCTTTATTCTGTTCCTCAGCAGTGAATTCCACCATTCTGTCTTCCAGGTCACTTATCCATTCTTCTGTCTCAGTTATTCTACTGATTGCTTCTAGTGTATTTTTCATTTCAGTTATTGTATTATTCATCTCTGTTTGTTTTTTACTTCTTCTAGGTCTTTGTTAAACATTTCTTGCATTTTCTCAATCTTTGCCTCCATTCTTTTTCCGAGGTCCTGGATCGTCTTCACTATCATTATTCTGAATTCTTTTTCTGGAAGGTTACCTATCTCCCCTTCATTTAATTGTTTTTCTGCGGTCTTACCTTGTTCCTTCACCTGGTATAGTCCTCTGCCTTTTTATTTTGTCTGTCTCTCTGTGAATGTGGTTTTCGTTCCATAGGCTGCAGGATTGTAGCTCTTCTTGCTTCTGCTGTCTGCCCTCTGGTGGTTGAGGCTATCTAAGAGGCTTGTGCAAGCTTCCTGATGGGGTGGGTAGAGCTGGCTGTTGCTCTGGTGGGCAGAGCTTAGTAACACTTTAATCCACTTGTCTGCTGATGGGTGAGGCTGAGTGTCCTCCCTGTTGGTTGTTTGGACTGAGGTGACCCAGCACTGGAGCCTACAGGCTCTTTGGTGGGCGACACCAGGAGGTGTCTACTTCCCAGAACTTCTGCTGCCAGTGTCCTTGTCCTCGCAGTGAACCATAGCCACCCCCTGCCTCTGCCAGAGACCCTCCAACACTAGCAGGTAGGTCTGGTTCAGTCTCCTATGGGGTCGCTGCTCCTTCCCCTGGGTCCCGATGTGCACACTACTTTGTGTGTGCCCTCCAGGAGTGGAGTCTCTGTTTCCCCCAGTCCTGTCGAAGTCCTGCAGTCAAATCCCGCTAGCCTTTAAAGTCTGATTCTCTGGGAATTCCTCCTCCCGTTGCCGGACCCCCAGGTTGGGAAGACTGACGGGGGGCTCAGAACCTTCACTCCAGTGGGTGGATTTCCATGGTAAAATTGTTCTCCAGTTTGTGAGTCACCCACCCAGCGGTTATGGGATTTGATTTTATTGTGATTGCGCACCTCCTACCGCCTCATTGCAGCTTCTCCTTTGTCTTTGGATGTGGGATATGTTTTTTGGTGAGTTCCAGTGTCTTCCTGTTGATGATTGTCCAGCAGCTAGTTGTGATTCCGGTGCTCTCACAAGAGGGAGTGAGCACACGTCCTTCTACTCCGCCATCTTGAACCAATCTCCTAACCTGGATATCTTGATTTAATATTTTCTAATCAACAAATACTAACTATTCTTTTATTGTTGGTGTGTACAGTTAAGATTGGAAAGTGTTAAATCAAGAAATTCAGATTTAAATCTGAAGACGTAGTTTTGCTATGTTCCCAGCTTTGTACAAAACATTTTAAAGGCATTTTCTCATTTAATCTTCACAGTGATCTTAAGAGATAAGATGATGTTCTAATCTTTTTTATTATTTTTTTTTCAAACAGAAGAGGGACAGGTTTAGAATAGGTAAGTAACTTGCCCCAAGTTATACAACTACTAAAATGGGCCTGTCTGACCCTAAAACTGATGGTCTTTAACCAATATGCTGAATTATCAGGCATTCACATTCTTCTTTTTGCTGCCTAATTCTTAGGTTTAATCTGACTTGCATGTATCTACAGGTTCCAGAACAGCGATGGAGAAATTAAGTACTTGCAGTTAGCTGAGGAGTTAATTCGTCCCGAGAGAAACACATTGGTTGTGAGTTTTTTGGACCTGGAGCAATTTAACCAGCAACTTTCCACCACCATTCAAGAGGAATTCTATAGGTTTGGTGTATTAATCTTCACTTTAAATAGACATGTAGCCTGGGAAGCCAGCTATTCTTAGAATGAAAGTGTTCATTTGTGAGGCAAAAGGGCAGCTGTCACAGAGGCCCTTCGATACAGCCAGTGGTCATTTTAGTGCTGCTCTGAACTAATTTAAGCCTTTGTGGAGTTGACTGTTTTTCACATGCGAATGTTGAAAACCTTTGTTTTCTATGTAGTTTTTCCAGGTGTTAAGAGGATTGCTTTGTTTCAGGCTTCAGTGCTATTGCTATGTCATTCATTTAATCCACTCTCCCTCCCCATATCATATAAAATCCCTTGAAACATTTTAAAAGCTGAATGGTATTTTTTTGGCAGAAATTAGACATTAGGCTTTTGTTTTGCTTTCAATTGCTATATAAAGCCAGAAATATCTTTCTACACAAAACTTAGTTTAAATAAAATCAGGTTAAAATAAACACTGTGGACTGTTATGAAAGAGAAATGAAGACCCAGGAGTAAGGAGTCACAGTCCTGTTCTTTTACCTGGTGTACTGGGAGATGGAGAATTTGTCTCGGTGTTTCTAGTCATATATGGCTATCAAGAACGGTTAGAGGGATAAGCAGCAGAGTTTATTGTGATAGTATGTAGCAGGAAAAGTTGTACTGACAAGTGAGAGGGAAATAGAAAATCAGGGCTGATGGTGGAAACACCTGTGCCTGTACCTCATGCACAGACCGTGCCGCAGTTCTGTCTCCTGAAAGTAGCTGATTTTTCAGAGGACTTCCAGATCCTACCACTTAAACCAAGCTGCCTCAGCTATTTAAAAGTTAAGAGAACATGCACACTTCCATCTAACCAGTCAAGTGAAACGTTTCTGCCAACTTGCTCTCAAATCAGTACACAAATTCCTTCCCTGCCCTTATCCACTTCCTATCAATCAAGAATAAAACCTGGAAGAAAATAGTAGGCCTTGACAAGTGGGAGGCTGCCTTGCTAGGTAGTATACTGCCCAGGTGGTTCAAGTAGAGTCATCTTGGACAGAGGAGTGACCTGCTGTGTGCATGCTAAATGATTATTTAAAAATAATAGGTTTTCAGGAACAGCATTTTATCTTTGGTGTTTCTATTGTCTTAGATATATTTATGGTGGAATAGGAGAGGATTGAAGATGCTCTAAACCTGGATCAGATGATAGAAGTGTCCCGCAGAGTTAAATTCTAAAGCTTGGTTGTAACCAGATGAAATTCCTTACTTTCAGCTGTTGGGAAGCATAAGGGGAAGGAGCCCTTGGTAAGCCTCTTGAAGTTGTCAGTTGATTTACTTTTTGTTTGTTTTTCAGAGTTTACCCTTACCTGTGTCGGGCCTTGAAAACCTTTGTCAAAGACCGTAAAGAGATCCCTCTTGCCAAGGATTTTTATGTTGCATTCCAAGATCTTCCTACCAGACACAAGTAAGAAACCCTTCTTTGAAAAAAAAAAATTCCCCAAATAGTATAGGCATCACTTAATTGTCAGAAAGCTCAGAAGGTTGTAGTCTTAGGTCTATAAAGAGTTATATCCAGGTCTATAAAGAGTTATATCCAGTTATCCAGAAGATTTAGTTTTGGAAAATATGTATTTCCAGGAAAATGGGATGGGAAGCATGTTAAGTGAAGCAATTTCTGGGGATTATAGTATTTTAGGAGACCTTTTAAGGGATGTTGAGGTGAAAAATTAGTGAGAAAATATGAAAACTGAGAACAGTCACAAAAATTAATGAATTGTCAAGAGCTTAAATAGCATAGCTTTTAAACTGTTTTCCTCTTTAGCAGTTATTTAAAGAATAAATTTGTTGGAGGAAATTGAAGTGATATTTTGAAAACTTAAACTACTAAAATTACTTATAAAATTACCAAGTTATTTAATATAAAATGGGTTTGTGAAATACAGTGTTTTCTAAACCTTCAAGTTCAGAAAAAAAAATTTTCCTATGATAATTTTTCCCAAGGATAACTTTACTGTGAAAATGCTTATTTAGAAATGTAGGTAAGAAAAAAATGTATTTGCATATAAAACAAAAATGGGATCATTGTGTTTTATAATTGTAATTGCATTTCTTTCATGTCCTTTACTTAGTTTTTCTTATTTATTCATTTATGTATTTTGTTGTGGATGCATGTACATTATACTTCAGGAATGGGCATGTTGACTAAATTATTCTTGTAGGAGAGTCCAAAGAATACCTTGTCTCTTATTTTGTTGTTGTTATTTTAAGCATAAATTATCATTGAATATCCTCTCATTAAAAGTGAAAATTTTTAGTTTGAAATGAATATTTAGTAATACAATATCTGTCTTTAAACAGAATTCGAGAACTCAACTCATCCAGAATTGGTTTGCTCACTCGCATCAGTGGGCAGGTGGTACGGACTCACCCAGTTCATCCAGAGCTTGTGAGCGGAACTTTCCTGTGCTTGGACTGTCAGACAGTGATCAAGGATGTAGAACAACAATTCAGATACACACAGCCAAACATTTGCCGAAATCCAGTTTGTGCCAACAGAAGGAGATTCCTGCTGGATACAAATAAATCGAGATTTGTTGATTTTCAAAAGGTGCTTATTAATTTCTTTTTAGATCAGATTCAGCCTATGCTAATAATTCACTTCTAGGCACTTGTAATTATTATAAGCTTACTTAGGCAATGTTAAACTCAGTTTTTATGTAAGTCAAGGTTCATCAAGTGTGACTACAGATTTAAGCTAAAAATTTGTAATGCAAATTTCAATTATCAGTATATAAATGTGTTCTAACCATTAATAACTTGGATTGGAAGCTCCTTCAGGCAAATAAAATGTATTTGTCAAAGAATAAACAGTAATCATTATTATTACTGTTATTATTACAAGCTAGAGTTAGGAAAATTTTTGCAGAAGTAGAGACTTGTTGGTGTAAGACTTGGAGTTGGTGGTTAGGAGGGAGGAAGGCATAAATAAAAGGACAGGTGAAAATGGACATGCTTGTCAATAGCAATGAGGATTATCATGATTAAAGTAGAGGAACCAAATTGGAGATCATCTGAGAGATGATTTGGTATGAAGCATGGAAGTACTTGGAGCCTTAAATCTCAGATTGAGAAGCTTGGACCTATCTTGATAAGCAAGGGGATAAGTTTTCAGATGATGTGAATTTTAAAGGAAGATTAATGAGACAACTGTGTGTGGTATTTAACAAGAGACTAATAGGCAGTTGTAGTCACTGGGCAAGAGTTGGATGGTAGCAGTAAGAATGAAGGGGCTAAAGCTCTTCAGGGCTTAGTAACTCTGATATATGCAAAGAGAAAAGCTGCAGCAGCTCAAGCACTGGAGAATGAGTACCAGACTAAAATAAATAATTTATATTAAATTCAGTTTTTAGTCCTTACTTAGTTTTCTTGTTTTATTCTGATACTTGGTTTATAGGAAACATGTGTTCTTACCAAGAACTTTGGGTAAAAGATGCTTTATATTTGATAAAGAACATGATATAACAACCAAATACAAAATACGAATTTAGGTTGGGTCTTGGTTTGGGGGGGAAAAAAACAGCTGTAATAAAGGACATTCTTGACAACTGGGGAAATTTGAAGATGGACTAGATAAAGAAGTCATTATGGAATTAAATATTTAAATCTCTTGGTGTGATTGATGGTATTGTGGTTACATAGGAGACTGTCTTTATTCTTAAGAGGTGAGTGCTAAAATATTTAGGGGTGAAGTATCTTGATTTTTGCAACTTCTTTCAAATAATACAGTAAAAATATGTGTGTCTTAAGTAATGTTAACAGTTGTGTTGAGGTGGAGGGTATAAAAGATGTGAAATTTTTCATAAAATTTCCCTGACAATTTAGAGGAAGATGGAACACAGAACAATTATTTAAAGTCAGTTTGAACAAAGAAAAAAATACATGTTGTTTAATGACAGTAAAAGTGAACTTGAAGTTTTTAAGTAGATGTAATCTTTTACCAAATTGTAAGTTTTATGGTAGAGAATTTTTAAGATGAATGTTGGCACATGTCAGAAGTCTGCAAACTAGTAAGATAATTTAGGATATGTCGATATTTGTGGCATTTAATTTAGATTGCATGGCATTTGAAATAGATCTCGTCTCATCCTTGGCAATTTATTTGTCTTTGTTACAGGTTCGTATTCAAGAGACTCAAGCTGAGCTTCCTCGAGGGAGTATCCCTCGCAGTTTAGAAGTGATCTTGAGGGCTGAAGCTGTGGAGTCAGCTCAAGCTGGTGACAAGTGTGACTTTACAGGGACGCTGATTGTTGTGCCTGACGTGTCTAAGCTTAGCATACCAGGTCAGTAATCTGTGGCTCAAATTTAACAAATTCTCAGTTACCCGAACTGCAGAGTATCTAGCTTCTTGCGTCTTCCTTGTCTTATTTTTGGCTACCAATCAGAGGGTGAGCAAGGAACTATGATGAGAGTAAAAACAAATTAGTTTGCTATAAAAGCTACTGTTCTGAAAAATTTCAAAGCCTAAATGAAATATTTGCATTTATAGGTTTCATTTATCTGAGCAGTTTTGATTCTCAGCACCTTCAGTATTTGAGCTGTGAAACAGTCTATCATTCATTGTTTCAGGAGCACGTGCAGAAACTAATTACCGTGTCAGTGGTGTTGATGGATATGAGACAGAAGGCATTCGAGGGCTCCGGGCACTTGGTGTTAGGGATCTTTCATACAGGCTGGTCTTTCTTGCCTGTTGTGTTGCACCAACCAACCCGAGGGTGAGTCTTCTTAGTAGAATGGCAGAGCTTAAGAAAGGCATCCCCTGAGGCTGCCGCAAACTCAGTGTTAAAAACAGGGTTGGGTTGAGATTTGTTCTTTAGTTTTAAAACCAGATTTTTTCATGTCTGTCTTCCCGATCTTAAGGAAAAGTCTTATTTATTTTTGTACATAAGAGCTCAATGCTTTAAGAGCATTGGTACTATTATTATTCATAGTGGTTTTTCTGTTTTTGTTTTTCTGTTTTTAATTGTTAAAGTTCCTCTGTCACGTTCCTCGAGAAAGTACAAGTAGAAAAATTTAGTATCTGGGAAGTACAGTATACTGCTCTTTCTGAGAGTGATCGACCCCAGGTATTGTAGTTCTTCAGAGCTTGATTTTGTTCCAGGAGGGGAAAGCAGTGAGGAAAAGTTTGGAAAATGAGTGGTGAACATAATATACTGTTTCTTCATTTTCATCTTCATATCAGTGATTAACATTTTATTATGGCTCATCTCATGAGCATCTAGATTCATTTAGATAGCAATACAAAACGATAGTGGTAGCTTTTTTTGTTTTTTTTAAATCACTGGACAAATGACAAGCTCTTCAGTATCTTAACTTAGGCCATACTGGTTAGGAGATTTTTTTTAAAAACCTTTACAGTCAGCAGATTCTGAAGTTGACCTCCCAGGCTATATTTCGTTTGTGGTGATGTTTCTTCTCTTTCACATTATTTTGACTGTTTCTATACTACTATTTTTTTCCTTTCTTCTCCACCCCTCAGTTCGGAGGAAAAGAGCTCCGAGATGAGGAACAGACAGCTGAGAGCATTAAGAACCAAATGACTGTGAAGGAGTGGGAGAAAGTGTTTGAAATGAGTCAAGATAAAAATCTATACCACAATCTTTGTACAAGCCTGTTCCCTACTATACATGGTAAGAGTTCTATCCATTTGTGGCATAAACTTGAAATCAAAATAATGATTATAAAACAGCAACATGTGACTTCTTAAAACACAAAAGTCAGGTTATGAAAGTTTTTTAGTGGGTTTAGAAGGGGTTTTAAAAAGTCATTTATAAAAGGACAGATATTATACAATTCCACTTAAAATGAGGTACTTAAAACAGGTAAATTCACAGAGAAAGAAAGTAGAAAGAGGTTACCTGGTGAGGAGGGAAATAGGGAATTGTTGTTTAATGGATAGAGTTTCTGTTTGGGATGATGAAAAGTTCTAGAAATGGATAGGGGTGATGGTTATAAAAGATAATGAATGTACTTAATTCCACTGGACCACTTAAAAGTTGTGTATATTTTACTACAATTTTTTTTTCCTGAAGGTTACTATTTTATTTACACAGATAGTTAAGGACTGGAAGAGAATAATGTTTGGTTTTTTTAATTGAAGTATAGTTGATTTACAATGTTGTGTTAGTTTCAGGTATACAGCACAGTGATTCAGTTATATACATATCTATATTCTTGTTCAGATTGTTTTCCTTTATAGGTTATTACAAAATATTGAGTATAGTTTCCCGTGCTATCCACTAGGTCATTGTTGGTTATCTATTTTATATATAGTACTGTGTATATATTAATCCCAACTTCCTAATTTATCCCCCCCACCTTCCCCCTTTGGTAACCATAAATTTGTTAGAGAATAATGTTAACTTAAACATCATTGGAAATAGATTATTCTTGACATGACTCTTACTAGGAAATGAACCTAGCAGAATTCTTAAATTATATTAAATTTACAAAAAAGTTCGGACTGCCCGCAGCAAATTCTATACATGAAAACATTTTTTTTTTTTCTTTTTTTTGTGGTACGCGGGCCTCTCACTGCTGTGGCCTCTCCCGTTTTGGAGCACAGGCTCCGGACGCGCAGGCTCAGCGGCCATGGCTTATAGGCCCAGCCGCTCCGCGGCATGTGGGATCTTCCCCGACCGGGGCATGAACCTGTGTCCCCTGCATTGGGAGGCGGACTCTCAACCACTGCGCCACCAGGGAAGCCCATGAAAACATTTTTATAAGTGTCTAACAACTGTAATCTACTTTTAACAAGTATCACTACCACAGGCAGGTAGTCAAATAAGTGCTCACTTACATTTTCTTTGGCTTGTTGATGCCCCTCTCCCATATTTCTTAAACTTGCCAAATACAGTTTTTCCAAGTTCTTTATTTTCTGAGTTTGTGATTCCTCCCATTCTGTCCTTAGTTCTTCTGCCAAACGAGTGAGTTGCTGATTTCTTCTCTGTTTTATATCTTCTCTTATTTGTAAAGCAATATCTCTTTCTTGTTCTCAAACCTGTAGCAATCTTAGTTTTCATCTTCTTTCATAATCTTCCTTTAAAATGAAGGCTTCCTCATTAGCACCCAATCTCAGCCTGCTGGCAGCATACACCACCTTTCTTTTCATTTTCATGTAGTACTTTAAATCTGAAGGTTCTGGGAAACGGGACCCCGGACTCAGGAACTGTGGCTCAGACAGAGAAGGTCTCAGCGGCCGCCACACAGCAGCCTCCCGACAGCCGTTTGTGCGCCTGCAGGGCGGCCATCGCCAAGCCCTCGTCACTCTACCAGTTTTTTTAAATTTTTATTATTTATTTTTCGCTGCATTGGGTCTTCATTGCTATGCGCAGGCTTTCTCTAGTTGTGGCACGGAGGCTTCTCATTGCGGTGGCTTCTCTTGTTGCGGAGCACGGGCTCTAGGCACACGCGCTTCAGTAGTTGTGGCACACAGGCTCAGTAGTTGTGGCTTGCGGGCTCCAGAGTGCAGGCTCAGCAGTTGTGGCACACAGTCTTGGTTGCTCCACAGCATGTGGGATCTTCCTGGACCAGGGCTCAAACCCGTGTCCCCTGCATTGGCAGGCGGATTCTTAACCACTGCGCCACCAGGGAAGCCCTCTACCATAGTTGTTTTTTTTTTTAAAAAAAAAAGGTCATTTAGTCTTTTTTTCTGGCTTTAGGATAGAACTGCACTTAAGTATACTCTAATATGCCAGATTAATATCCTGATCTCATTTTTCTTTTTAGTTTTCATGGTGGAGAGAGATTTCTTGATGTTTTTTGGCTATATTACTATGCCTATAGCTTGTGGTTTCTTCTTTCATATTTTCTTAGCTCTTGGTTACTAGCTGCTCACTTCATTAAATCCCCTTGTGTGTTGAGGATTTGACTAAATTTTCAGGCCTCATGCTTTACCCTTGTTTTTTCCATCCTTATCTTCCACATTCAGTTGGAGTTATGGCAAGAATTCATAAGATTATGGGTACTTGGGGCTTCCCTGGTGGCGCAGTGGTTGAGAATCTGCCTGCTAATGCAGGGGACACGGGTTCGAGCCCTGGTCTGGGAGGATCCCACATGCCGCGGAGCAATTAGGCCCGTGAGCCACAACTACTGAGCCTGCGCGTCTGGAGCCTGTGCTCTGCAACAAGAGAGGCCGCCATAGTGAGAGGCCCGCGCACCGCGATGAAGAGTGGCCCCTGCTTGCCACAACTAGAGAAAGCCCTCGCACAGAAACGAAGATGCAACACAGCAAAAATAAATAAATTAATTAATAAACTCCTACCCCCAACATCTTTTTAAAAAAAAAAAGATTATGGGTATTTCTCTTAGGTATATACATATATTTTTAAGCTATTGGGATTTTTACAAATATTTATTTGTTTATTTATTTGCCTGTATTGGGTCTTAGTTGCGGCACGCGGGATCTTTCATTGTGGTGTGTGGGCTCTTCATTGCAGTGCACGGGCTTCTCTCTAGTTGTGGTGTGTGTGGGTTCTCTAGTTGTGGCACACGGGCTCTAGAGCATGCAGGCTCAGTAGTTGTGGTATCCAGGCTCTCTAGTTGTGGTGCACGGGCTTAGTTGCACTGTGGCACGTGGGATCTTAGTTCCCTGACCAGGGATTGAACCCGCGTCCCCTGCATTGGATGGCAGATTCTTAAGCATTGGACCACCAGGGAAGTCCCTAGGTATATATTTTTAATCATTGAAAATTAACCTTTTTTTCTACTTAAATATTTGGTCAATGAAATTGAACTGAAATTCTTTTATGTTAATAATCTTTTGTGGATTTTAGAGTGTCCTCCCTTATAATGAGTAGGTGTCAAATTTTATGTTGCTCCATTCCCCTGTAAACTAAACTGTTGCTACATAACAAATTATACCAAAACTTCATGGCTTGAAACAACAAACATTATCTCATAAAGTCTATAGGTCAGAAATTTGAGAGAGACTTAGCTAGGTGGTTCCGGCTCAGTCTTTGATGAGTTTGTAGCCAAGACGTCATCTGGGGCTGCAGTCATCTGAAGGCTTGACTTGGGCTGGAGAATCCACTGACGAGGGAGCTTACTCACTGCTTAGTAGTTAGTTAGTGCTAGTTGTCAGCTGGAAGCCTCAGTTCCTTGCCACATGAGTCTCTTCCATTGAGCTGGTTCAGTGTCCTCACAACACAGCAGCTGGCTTCCCCCAGAGCCTGCAATCCAAGAGAGCAGAGCAAGGAGGAAGCAAAGTGCTTCTCAGGACCTAGTGTCAGAAGTTAAGACACCTTCACTTCTACCACAGGCTATTTGTGGGAAGCAAGTTGCTAAGCCCAGCCACACTTAAGGAGAGGAGAATTAAGCTCCATCTAGAAAAGCGGATTATCAAATAA
Organism: Aethalodelphis obliquidens; assembly: GCF_003676395.1. Taxonomy (NCBI): domain Eukaryota; kingdom Metazoa; phylum Chordata; class Mammalia; order Artiodactyla; family Delphinidae; genus Aethalodelphis; species Aethalodelphis obliquidens. The sequence goes on from NW_020837946.1 coordinate 92,995,243, forward strand.
TTTGTGGGCCATTTTAAAACTACCACACCTCCAACACATTTGTTTCATATAGGTTATGAGTCAGAGAAATTTTGTTTTTGGATTGGATTTTTAATTTTTTGCTTTTAAGGAGTGTTTTGTATAAATGTACCTAGCACTTTGTTGATGGATTTCACAGAAAGTCATAATAACTAAAACGGAAAAATGTTTCTTCTGGTATCACATTTCTAAAAATCTGGTGTTGTCTTTTTTTTTTTAATTGTGCATTTCCTTCTTATATTGCATTTATAAACAGTTCTCAGAAGCAGCTGTAAATCACATTCAGCATCTTATCTAATCCATATCAGTTCAATTAGCTTGTATTTATATTCAGCATGGGTCACTGTACCTGATACAAAAGAAGTAAGTCATGGACCATTTCCTCAAACTCTTGGTAGAGCTGTAAGACTTGCCTGTAGAAAGAACTAGCAAATGTGGTAGGCTGTAGTGGACATAGTTTATTTATGGGGAGAGATATTTGAGGACTGTGACATGGGGAAAGGCTTTGTTTAGGAAGTAGGACTTACGGACAAGGAGAGGCTCTTAGAATGGTGAGCATTGCCATCTATGATTAGGTGAAGACATTAGGACAGTGACTGGGTGACTTTACATTCACAGGACAAGAACCATATATTTTTACTCTAGTCTTAGCTTTTCTTCAGTGGTCTCTGCTCTTTTGGTTGGTAAATATGCCTTTGTAGTTTCCTGTGAAATTGTTTAACCTCATGTTGAAAAATACCTTGGATTTTCATTTCAGGCAATGACGAAGTAAAACGGGGTATCTTGCTGATGCTCTTTGGTGGTGTTCCAAAGACAACAGGGGAAGGAACCTCTCTTCGAGGGGACATAAATGTTTGCATTGTTGGTGACCCAAGTACAGCTAAGAGCCAGTTTCTCAAGTAAGTGTTTGCCTGAGATAGTACAGCAGAGAAAACAATATGCGTAGTTCCAGGCTTTCTGTGCTACCAAGAATGCAGTCAGTGTGCCCTTACCGGAGCAGGAGTATAAATTATGACTGTTGAATATATAACTCTCTTAGGTTAAGTACACCTTAATTTGTTAAGTAGAATGTAAGAACATTTTACAATTTTGGGGAATAGGGAAAAATTGTCTGTAATTCCAGTCCCACATAGAATTTTTTTAATCTTTGTGTAAAAGTCTTTGAATATATGAATATATATTCTCATGGTTGTAAGTCACAGCATGCATAATTTTAATTTACCCTAAATATTTTTCCATGTTTCTTTATTTTCATGATTGTTGTTTTTTGTTGGTATAACTTACAAAATCATTCCCCTAGCCTGATATTAGACAATTTAACAGTAATTTATTTTAATAGTCAAATACAGTGAACATCATAATGTGTATAAGTTTTTATTTTATTATTTTCCTTTGGGTAAATTCCTAGGCATAGGATTGCTGAGATTAAGAATACAAACATCCTTAAGGTTCTTAAAGAGGACACTCTTTCCAAAAACAGTGTGATAAAGATGAGACATTTTATGCTAAACCTATCAGTATGAGTACTACTTTAGCAATTTTTGCTTATTTTTAAAAGCTATAATAAAACACTTGCTTACTTTCAAACTTTTAAGAAACTTAGAGGTCAAGATAAGAGCAACCAGTTTTTGAGCACTTGCTGTGTGTGTGTGTGTGTGTGTGTGTGTGTGTGTGTGTGTGTGTGTGT
>NW_020837946.1:92996957-93014291 GCF_003676395.1 Aethalodelphis obliquidens
TGTGTGTGTGTGTGTGTGTGTGTGTGTGTGTGTGTGTGTGTGTGTGTGTTATGTCTTATCCTACCAGCATCCAGACAGGTATGTAATATTATTCTCTTCTTTTAGGGAGGCAATCAAAACTTCTCTGAGCCTCAGTAATTTGCCTAACTGCATAGAGCTGACAAGTGCCTCTAAGCCATGAATATTAGAACTTAACATTTTGACTGCCAAGCATGTGCTCTTCATACTATATCAAGCTGCCTTTCCTTTATTTGTCTGGGAAATTTTTAACATGGAAATGTTCTAGAAGATGAAACATTTTTAGTTGAAGTTTTATAATTAAATACTATTTCCTTCAAGTATATCAGGGACTGAGTTCTAGATTTGAAGGTAATAGTCCTGTGTTAAGAGAATTCTCTTTTTTTCTCATTTCCTCTGCCCCTGCCTCCCACCTCTCCCACCACCACCACAGAAAGATGTACCGCAGTGTTGCCTCTGAACAGTATTGTACACGATTATGTTTGCTTTTTAACAATATTAAGTCTTTTGATCCATTAACATGGGATATCTTGGTCTTCTTTAATTTTTCAATAATGTTTTGTAGTTTTCAGGGTATAAGCTTGCTCTTCTTTTATTAAACTTATTTCTAAGTATTTTATTCTTTTTGATGCTATTGTAAATGGAACTGTTTTCTTAGTTAAGTTTTTGGGTTGTTTATTGCAAGTGTGTAGAAATACAATTACTGATCTTTTATCTTGCAGCATCGCAAGAACTGACTTATTAGTTCTGTTATAGTGGATTTCATAGGATTTTCTGTCGACAAGATCATGTTAACTGCAAATGGTGATAGTTGTTGTTTCTTTCAAATCTGGGTGACTTTTTCTTGCCTAGTTGCCCTGGCTGAACCTTTCAGTATAATGTTGAATAGACGTGGCAAGAGCAGACCCCTAAGTCTTGTTCCTGCTCTTAGGGGGAAAGCATTCAGCCTTTTACCATTATGTATGATGTTAGCTGTGGGTTTTCATAGATGCCCTTTACCAGATTGAGGGAAAGTCTCTTCTAGTTAGTTGAGTTTTTATCATGATGGCCGTTAGATTTTTTGACATGCTTTTTCTGCATCTGTTAAGGTGGTTCTTATCATTTTTTAATATGGCATGTTATTGATTCTTAGATGTTAAACCAGCCTTGCCTTTTTGGAATAAATGTCCCATCTTGTTTTGTTTTCTTTTCTTTTTTTCGTTGTAGTTGTTTGTTTTGTTTTGTTTTTTGTTTGTTTTCATTTTAAGTGCAAGGCCTTCTAATAGATCATTTTTGCTGAACTGTTTATTATTGTTTTTGCCATGTATGAACTTCATCTTCCTTTAACAGGAATGGATTTGACCTATTTAAAAGACCAAAGGAGAAAAGGCTTTCTCTTTGGTCTATGGCATGTGTCTTTATGAATTGCTTTTTTTCTTAATGCCTCTTTCAAATGTTCTTTTAGAAATTTAAATTCTTACTTGACATAAGCCATAACCAGCTGATAATCCTGAAAAGGTTGCTTTGTAGTCATATATTAATGAATATGATAACCTTGAACAGGCACGTGGAGGAATTCAGTCCCAGAGCTGTCTATACCAGTGGCAAAGCATCCAGTGCTGCTGGCTTAACAGCAGCTGTTGTGAGAGATGAAGAATCTCATGAGTTTGTCATTGAGGCTGGAGCTTTGATGCTGGCTGATAACGTAAGAACGTTTTACCCTCTTGGATATAAAGAAATCAGAATATCCCCATCCCTATCAATAAAGGCCTATACGTTCCTATTAAGGAGATGTCCTCTTTTTAATAAGTACTTTTAGTAAATAATTCATGGTTTTATTAATCTAGAAATTGGAATTGTCATCATTAATCAGCACTTTCTGAACTTCTCTAGAACGTATTACTTGCCCTGAGCTTGTGTGTTTGCTGTGACTAGTACTTCTCAGCAGTTTTCCTTTCTAGACTGTGACACATCTATGAGTATATCTATTGCATTTTGCATGTATTTGTCATAGATCAGTTAGCTCTGTGAATGCGTGTAAATTGTAGCTATATATACTTATAAACATTATGTTCCAACTCCATCCTTCACTTTCCCAGCCTAAAGTCAACACTGAGGTAGTAACCCAGAATATTTTGACCCTGAGATTTATACAAGGTTTTGATGTTGAATAAAAGTGCAATAAGTAACTGCATGTTTTTAGTTTCACTCTTGGTTTAAAATGAGTCAAAAGAGTATGGTTCCCTCGAGCTCTGGGAACTATTGTACTATCTTATTCTAGTAGAGGGAGTTAGGATTGCTTACTTACCTATCTTAGTTGTTTAAAAGAACTGAAAGGTCTCTGTGGTAGCAAACTTTGAGTTTCCTTGCCGTTTGACATCTGAAAGGCAGTTTCTTACGCTAGGTTTGTTTGGTTACAGGGTGTGTGTTGTATTGATGAATTTGATAAGATGGAGGTGCGGGATCAAGTTGCTATTCACGAAGCTATGGAACAGCAGACCATCTCCATCACTAAAGCAGGAGTGAAGGTACGTGTGTCCACTTCTGTTCCATTGCATCTTGCCTTAGCCTTGTAGATTAATGTAGCTCTAGACGATCACTTGGATAAAATGCATTACTTCAACATGAAATGCAGTTTACTGAAACGGAAAACACAGCCTTGAGGATTATTAATCAAGTCGATGGATTATTTAAATGAAAATAATAAGTACAATATTGTAACTAGCATTAGAGAGAAATCAAACTTTAAAAATAAAAGTAATACATTCAAATAGTTAAGAAAAATGTAAGCAATACTTTAAACCGTAAGTTAAAAAAAAATCTTCCCCTCCAACTCCTAGCACCAATAGATTCTCAGAAGTATCTGCTGAGTTTATGTCCCTTTTAGGAATATTTTATCATAAATAAGCATAATACACATACAGTTTTGTTCCTTGTTCATTTAACTTCCTAATTTTATTTTGGTAATCTTTCTATACCAGTATATATTAGATCCACTTGTCTTTTTATTACTCCATGATTTTCAATTGTACATACCCCAGTTGGGCTCATTAGACTCTTATAAAGAAGAGTGACATTCAGGTCATTTCCAGCCTTTAGTATTACAAACAATATTGTAAACATCCTTGTACATATCTTCCTGTACCTAGCTGCAAGATAAATTCTTAGTAAGAAATTGCTGGCTTAAAGGGTGTGCACATCATACCATCAACATCATATGGGAGTACCTGTTGCTATATATTATCAGACTTTAATTTTGATGATTCACTGGGTGAAAGATGATATCTTATTCTTTTGGTTTGCATTTAGTTCATTATGAATGAGGTTGAGCATTTTGTCATATGCCATTACAGTTGTCTTTTTAAACCTGTCACGATTTTTCCTTTTGTGGTCAGGCTACTCTAAATGCCAGGACATCCATTTTGGCAGCAGCAAACCCAATCAGTGGACACTATGACAGATCAAAATCATTGAAACAGAATATAAACTTGTCAGCTCCTATCATGTCCCGATTTGATCTCTTCTTTATACTTGTGGATGAATGTAATGAGGTAACTATGAGCTATCGCTCTGAGCTTCCTTTATTATTTCCAGTTTGAGTAATTGAGTGAGACAAGCCTGGAGGATGTACTCCTGAAGAACTGGTGCATGTGTTGTCACTGACCTTTCATTTCTCTCAGAGTGGCACAGGATTGGACAGGGGTTTATTAAGCAACTGAAAATCACTTGACTTGCTTGTTCTGCTTAATTGTGTTGAATATCAAGTTTTTTGGTTTTGTTGCTGTTTTTGTTTTGTTTTTTTTAAAGATTTATTACTTATTTACTTATTTATTTATGGCTGCACTGGGTCTTAGTTGCGGCACGCGGGATCTTTTGTTGTGTTGCACAGGCTTCTCTCTAGTGTGGCATGCAGGTTTTCTCTTCTCTAGTTTTGGTACACAGGCTCCAGGGCATGTGGGCTCTGTAGTTTGTGGCACTCAGGATCTCTAATTGAGGCACACAAGCTCAGTAGTGGTGGCATGCGAGCTCAGTAGTTGTGGAGCGCGGGCTGAGTTGCTCCTCGGCATGTGGGATCTTAGTTCCCTGACCAGGGATCAAACCCGCGTCCCCTGCATTGGAAGGCAGATTCTTAACCACTGGACCACCAGGGAAGTCCCCTTGTTACTGTTTTTTAATTCTCAAAAAAACAGTATTTCAGTTAATTCCCAACCATACTCTTTAAGAGGTTTTTTTTTTTTTTTTTTTTTTTGTTTTGTTTTTTTTTTTTGCGGTACACGGGCCTCTCACTATTGTGGCCTCTCCCGTTGCGGAGCACAGGCTCTGGACGCGCAGGCTCAGCGGCCATGGCTCACGGGCCCAGCCACTCCATGGCATGTGGGATCCTCCCAGACCGGGGCACGAACCCGTGTCCCTTGCTTCAGCAGGTGGATTCTCAGCCACTGCGCCACCAGGGAAGCCCATGATTTTTATTAGATTTTTGTTTTTGTTCTTTCATTAAGGTTGAAAAGAATTGGGGTTCCAAACAAATTTTTCTTTTTCTTTTTTTTCCAAATTGAGTCATTTGTCTTCCTCTGTCTTCCTATCAAATTATTGCATGTGTCACATTTTTTTTCCTAATTGTGTAAGAGTGTTAAGATTGAATATAAAATTGCAGATTTAGGGACTTCCTTGGTGGCACAGTTGTTAAGAATCTGCCTGCCAATGCAGGGGACACGGGTTTGAGCCCTGGTCTGGGAAGATCCCACATGCTGCGGAGCAACTAAGCCCGTGCGCCGTAACTACTGAGCCTCTGCTCTAGAGCCCGTGAGCCACAACTAGTGAGGCCCGCACACCTAGAGCCCATGGTCCACAACAAGAGAAGCCACCTCAATGAAGAGTAGCCCCCTCTCGCTGCAACTAGAGAAAACCTGCGCGCAGCAAAAAAGACCCAATGCAGCCATAAATAAATAAATAAATAAATAAAATAAATTTTTTTTTTTAAAAACTGCAGATTTACTTACATTCTAACATGTCAGTATTAGAGTTATTTATACTTAGACTTAAATATTTAACAACATTGCACATCTCAGATGTGCACAGAAGTACAAAATGACCTTCTGTAGAAGGTCATGTTGTACTGTACTTTTAATTGCTGAGCATGGAGGTCCTACAGTACGTTAGGTACAATGCATACCTCTTGCTTACGGCAAAATTTTAAATTCATCTAGATAAAATTTGCCTCCCATTAATGTGAATGTTTAGAGGGTTTTCGTTTTTTATGTTTGGGTTTGGTTCTTTTCCTTCACAAATCTATATAAATGTTTAACCCAGTCCCCTCCTCCCCATTGTTGGGCATTGTCTGATTTTCATATATTTCTGTCTATATATAATTTACTAAATTAGTTTTTTAGCTTTTTAATTAGAAATAATTTCAAACTTACAGAAAAGTTGCAGGAAATATAATAGTGCATATAATACTCATATACCCTTTATTCAGTTCACATTAACTTTTTGCCCTGTTTGCTTTACCATTTGCTGTGTATCTCTACTTTTTTTTTCTGTACTGTTTGAGAGTATTGCATATTTTTAGTGTGATTTTATTTTTTTCAATGTTAATAACGGTTCTGTGATGATCATCATTCGTATGTTCATAAGCGGCAACGTAATGTAGTGGCTAGGAGGATGGACTCTGAAACTAGACTCTTCAAATCCTTGCTCTATTACTAACTGTGTGGACAAGTTACTTAATCTTTCCAGGCCTCAATTTATTCATCTGTAAAATGGGGGTAATAATTATCTACCTAGTAAATTTTTTGTGAGGGTTGCATGAATTAATGCTTCTAGACACACTTAGGGCCCTAGAAATCTTACTTCTGCCATATTAAAGTCAGTAAATTCCTTCAGGAATAGTCTTAGAGTAGGGCAAAGGTATACATTTAAACTTTTGATTTTGGATGTGGTACTAAATTTTCATCAGAAACTTGAACCCATTAATACATCTTATGGTGGCATATTAGAGCTTGTTGTTAGCTATAAAAAATTTCTTAATGCCTGGGATAGTCTGGAGTGGATATTACTATAACTGATTAAAATGACTTTCTTATTTTGAATTAGGTTACAGACTATGCTATCGCCAGGCGAATAGTAGACTTGCATTCAAGAATTGAAGAATCAATTGATCGTGTGTATTCCCTTGATGATATCAGGAGGTATCTTCTTTTTGCAAGACAGTTTAAGCCCAAGGTAACCTGCCCTTTTGTACTGTAATTGGGCATAATAAGTATATGAAAGTGGCATTTAAACAAAAGCGTTGTATGGAAATTAACTGAACCTGACTTGTTTGGGTGTTTAAGGTCATTTGGTTGGTTAGTTGGTTGGTTTGATTTTGGTTTGGGTTTTCTGGTTTGTTTTTGGTTTTTTTTGAGAACAGTTTGTTTCCTCAGAGAGACTTGAGAAAGGGAATTTTTTAAAAGTCTGAAAAGTTCAATTTCTTTAACTTTTTAGGTATAATAAAAAGATTTTTATGGGTGAACAGTTTTGAATAACCAAATAAAGTAGGATATCCTTTTATTTCAACCATTATTCCTAAGAATCTTAAAACTGCATGTGTTTAAATCAGTAGTCTACTGAATGCTCTCAGATCTGTCTCTGAGGGAAGCTTGTATTCCTCTAGGTTATTGTAATGAACATGAGTAACTTTTACAATACAGGATCCAGGGTGCTCACTTGGACATTTATTTTTAAGATAAACCTCCATAATGCATTTTTTTTGACATTTTCCTAAAGTAGAGTACAAAAAAAAAAATTGTTTGATTCTGGTTGAGGTTTTTACACTCTTTCTGGCTTGACTTTTGGGAGTTATGCTTAGATTTTAATTATCTATCACCTTCACTTAATATTGGGATTGACTCTCACTGTCCCAAGGGAAGGGTAAAGCACTTTTGTTTGCAGAGGCATTTATTCTCCATGACTACGCTGGTCCCTCTTGACTTTGGCATGCTTCCTTAATATGCTTAGTTCCTTGCTCTGAAAAACAGTATTCTTTAGAATGCCTCATTTTGTTGTTATTATTTAACTAATAATAAGGTATATATACAGTAGGGGATATGTTCCAAGACCCCCAGTGGATGCCAGAAACCACAGATAGTACCAAGCCCTATATGTACAATGTTTTTTCCTATACGTACATACCTGTGATAAAGTTCAGTTTATAAGTTAGGCACAATAAGAGAATATCTGAATTGCCAGCATTACTACTCTTGCACTTTGAGGCCATTATTAAGTAAAATAAGGGTTACTTGAACACAAGCACTATGTTACCCTAACAGTTGATCTGATAACCAAAATGGCTACTAAGTGACTAACAAGCAGGTAACATATACAGTGTGGATACACTGGATAAAGGGATGATTCTTGTCCCAGATGGGACATTGGACAGCATAAAATTTCATCACACTTCTCAGAATGGTGCACAATTTAAAACTTATAAATTGTTTATCTCTGGGATTTTCTGTTTAATATTTTCAGACTTCAGGTGACCACAGGTAACTGAAACCACAGAACGTGAAGCCACTGATAGGGGGCAGTATTATATATATTGACTTTTCTTTTTCCCAAAGACTGTGTAAGTTAATTAACTGAGCCTCAAGAATAGCCTGAGCAGTAATCTGTTTAATGAGCTTTCGCATGTTGGGTATAAAAGTACACATTGTTTAGAAATGGTCATTTGCTTAAATACTAACTCTACTGTCTTCCTATTCATAAAATTAGTACATGGAATTCATAGTCCTCCTTTGTATTAGTTTCCTTTGAAAGGCATTTCAGTATTAATTTCTTGTCATTGGTTTCAAAGTTTTGACCTTCTTAGTTCCCCCAGAGTATCTTCACCTGGAAGGCTCTTAAACTTAATGTTTAAAGCTGCTCCCATTAAGTAGAAATGCTCTGACTTCACTGATATTCTGGAACAGATTTCTAAAGAGTCGGAGGACTTCATTGTGGAACAGTATAAACGCCTCCGCCAGAGGGATGGTTCTGGAGTAACCAAGTCTTCATGGAGGATTACAGTGCGACAGCTTGAGAGCATGATCCGTCTCTCTGAAGCAATGGCTCGGATGCACTGCTGTGATGAGGTATCAAAGTCACTCTAACATAATGGGAAAGAGAAATTGATTTGTTGGCTTACAAGCTGTTTTTATGTTTGGTATAAGACATACTAGCATTAGCTGCAGATTTATTTTTATATGACTATTGAGTGCTCATAGGATACATGACCCCTGACCCTGGGGTTTTCCCCTTGAAGAATGTTGCTGTCAACCATTTTTTGAATGTAGTAGTTAGATTAATGATAATGAGATAATCATGACATAGATTATAGAGTACATACATATAGAGGTGAGTTCAAGATTAATGCCATTCATTCAAGGAAAATTTGTTTAAATCCTACAATGTGCTAGGCCTGTGGGAGGGGATACAGATATGATAATGTAGCCTCCAGTCTCCTAATAAGGGAATTCTCCTTTGTATAACATGTGTATATTAAATTGTTCTTTGAGCCCTGGGTTCTACAGGTACATGTCAGTGGGTATTTAGGGAGTAAATGGGGGGCAGAGTGGAAGGATGCCCTCATCTCTGCTTCAAGCAAACAAGCCCTGCTTTTATCTAGCTTTATATTTTAGACAGTGTAAGATTTTGTTTGAGTAAGGAGTTTGGCTATTTTTCTTAATAGTATGATTGAGGTATAATTCACATAGAGAAAAATGTACAGCTTTGACTTTTTACGTACACCCTTGTGGCCACTCAGCTTATAACAAAGGTTTACATCATCCTAAAAAGTTCCCTTGCACCCTTCCTTCCCCGGAAGTAACCACTGTTCTTACTTCATTCACCATTTCTATCTCATAGATTTCATTTTTTGGCTTTTTTCCTTTTGTCTAATTTTTCAAATTCTCTGATGTGGTACTTTACTGTTTACAAAATACTTTCACACTGTCTTACTTGTTATTCTTTGATTCTCCTGACATTTAGTGGACATCTTTGTAAGTTAGGAGATGAATAAAAGAGCCCCTGTCTTCCATTGCTGATAGTTTGGTGGGAGCAAGACATATGTTTAATTAAGCATGTGAAATATGAGAGACGATATTAGATGGACTGTCATCAGCAAAGAGTACAGAGATCAATGAATTATTTCATAACAAAGGTGGAGGGTTTGGGGAGATGCCAACATTTAAACTGGATCACTGAAGGGTGTATAGAATTTTGGTAGGAATTTTTAGAGTGAAGGTGGAAAGTTTAGAGTGAAGGGTATTGGGAGGAATATAGTGGAATCTGTAGAGAAAGAATAGGCCATGATGGAGGGGAATTCTTAAAAACCATACTAACATTTGTACCTTTTTTTTTTTCTTCATTGTAATGTTTCTTAAAATAAATTTCATAGAACTGACGTGTCTTGGAGAATTTCTAACAGATTTTTCTTTCCTTTTTTTGGTTTTTCAATAGGTAGTAAATGCATATGATATAAAATAAATATACATATATGCATATATATATACACAGATGCAGTTCCTGAATAAAATTGAGTGTTTTTGCATATATTTAAGAGCCATTTCTACTTCCTTTTATGATCATATTCTTTGTTCACTTTTTACTTTGTTTTATTAGAAGGCCTCCCCCACTCTAAGATTATAAAAGAATTTTCTCAGGATTTCCTCAGGCATTTAGATGGTTTCATTGTTTGTATTTAAATCATTCAAACATTTGGTATTTATCCTTCTGTAAGATGTGAGGTGTAAACCAGTTGATTCTTTTTCAGCTAGTTTCCTAGTTGTTCCAACACCACTTACTGAACAATCCGTCTTTTCCACACTGGTTTGGTATGCTTTTATTATATATGCTTGTGTTTGTTAGGATCTCTTTCCTGAATTCTGTTCCTATGCTGTCTTAGCCTCCTCTTGCATTAGTACCACAGTATTTTAAATGTTCTCTTTTGTTCCACTGCATTGTTGCACTTTTGTTCCAATGCATGTTCCACTGCATTGTTCTCTTTTGGCTGTTGTGAACTTAATAGCCAGCTGGCTTTGTTTTGTTTTGGTTTTTATTGATGAGTGATATTCACTGTTTGAGGAAAGCATCCTAGGAACTTGTTTGGAAAACCCAGGAATTTTTGAACAAAGCACTAACCATTCTGTCTCTAGACTGCTGTTCTAATCTATAGATTCTGAACTTGAGCTACAACATTTCCAGCCTCCAGCCACCTCTGCTCACTTCAGACTGGCCCACATAATCCTGATTGGCAAGAACCAGTTCCTTAATACCTATCCTATTGCTCCTGAATTCAGTGTTTTTTGTATACTGACAGACTCCTTGGTTTGTCTGAAGTCAAGGGGAGATTCTGTTGGCATTCTGTTCAGCCCTGAAAATGGGTTTTTCCTCCAGTTGCATGGCTTTTCCCTGTACTTGTGCTACTAAATGTATAAAGGTATATAATTATACCACCCCCTAGATTTTCCCTAATTGTTGAATATATTGTGAAATATGAAATACATTCACCCTTAAAGCTATCTGTCCATTTATCTTTATTTCAAAAATCTGAACATAGGGCCAGCATATACTTGAGCTCAGTATTTGAGGTGAAATTTAAATATGAATAAAATAAAAATAGTATACCCCCCCAAAAATAATTGATATTGAGAACATGTTAAATTTATATGTTAATATGGAGAATTGACTTCTTTATGATGATTTTTTCTAAGAAAGCATAATAGCGGTTAGAATCTAGATTATGCCACTATAAAAATCTCAGCTGTTTAAAACAGAAACAATTACATTTTTTTGCTCATGCTTCATGTTCATTTATGTTAGCCAGAGGCTCTGCGCTTCACATCGCTCAGAAATTCAGGCTGATGTAAAGGTTCTTTCTTGACATACACTTCCATGATCACAGAAGACAGAAAAGACAAGGTGAATCATATGCCATTTCTTAACCTTCTATCTAGAAATGACATGACACTGCTGGTCACATTTCATTGGTCAGAGGAATTAACACGGCCATGCCTAAGTTCAAGAGGTTAAAGCAGTGCCTTCCTTTCAGGTGTCTAGAATGAGAAATGCAAACATTCGTTAACAGTTCTGAGTACCAGAGACCTCATTATCTTTCCACTTATGTCTTTTTTTTTTTTTTTAACATCTTTATTGGGGTACAATTGCTTCACAATGGTGTGTTAGTTTCCGCTTCACAACAAAGTGAATCAGCCATACATATACACATGTTCCCATATCTCTTCCCTCCTGCGTCCCCCTCCCTCCCACCCTCCCTATCCCACCCCTCCAGGCGGTCACAAAGCACCGAGCTGATGTCCCTGTGCTATGCGGCTGCTTCCCACTAGCTATCTACCTTATGTTTGGTAGTGTATATATGTCCATGCCTCTCTCTCGCTTTGTCACAGCTCACTCTTCCCCCTCCCCATATCCTCAAGTCCATTCTCCAGTAGGTCTGTGTCTTTATTCCTGTCTTACCCCTAGGTTCTTCATGACATTTTTTTCCCTTAAATTCCATATATATGTGTTAGCATACGGTATTTGTCTTTCTCTTTCTGACTTCACTCTGTATGACAGACTCTAGGACTATCCACCTCATTACAAATAGCTCAGTTTCGTTTCTTTTTATGGCTGAGTAATATTCCATTATATATATGTGCCACATCTTTATCCATTCATCCGATGATGGGCATTTAGTTTGTTTCCATCTCCGGGCTATTGCAAATAGAGCTGCAATGAAAATTTTGGTATGTGACTCTTTTTTAATTATGGTTTTCTCAGGGTATATGCCCAGTAGTGGGATTGCTGGGTCATATGGTAGTTCTATTTGTAGTTTTTTAAGGAACCTCCATACTGTTCTCCATAGTGGCTGTACCAATTTACATTCCCAGCAGCAGTGTAGGAGTGTTCCCTTTTCTTCACACCCTCTCCAGCATTTATTGTTTCTAGATTTTTCCACATATGTCTTTTGTTTCACTCAATAGGTTTTAAAGTTCATATGATTTTTACATGTTTCTTGTTGAACTTATTTCTTGATATTTTGTTATTTTTGTGGGTATTGAAGGTAGACTTTTTTCATTTTATATTTTAACTGGTTGTTGCGTGTATATATGAACTATTGATTTCTGTATGCTAGTTTTGTACTATACTGATGCCTTTTGTTTGTAGTAGTTTTTCAGTTGAGTCTGTTGATTTTCCAGATTTTTGTTCTTACTTGCAAATGATAAATGGCATATGTTTTTCTTTCTATTCTTATTGAAAAAGAAACTTAATCTTTTCCCATATTTTCCACTAATTTACCTTTGCTGTTGTAATACAATGTCTAATAATTATGACATTGGACATTTTTTTCTTGTTCCTAATTGGCTCTGTGGCTGAGATACGATGTGTTTTTATCAATAGGAACTATACATTTATTATTATGTCTTGAATATTTTTATCAAGAAGATTTTTTTTTTTTGGCCAGTTGTCTTTTTAGTGTGTATAGAGTTAATCATGATTTTTTTTTCTCCTGGATCTATTAAAATGAAAAATAAATTAATAGACTTTCTAATGTCAAGCCTTCCTGGAATAAATCCCACTTTTTTTTAATGCATTTGGCTTCTGTTTGCTGTTATTTAGAATTTTTAAAGCAGTACTCATAAAAAACATTGATTCCATTTGTTTTTGCAGTCTGTTTTATTATCGTGGTTATTTCATTTACATTTTTGAAAGTTTTCCCCTTTTTTCTCTATTCTAGAATGGTTTTCTATTGCATTTAAATTATCTGCTATTTTACTGATATGAATTCTCAAGTAAAACTCTCTGGGTCTAGTGTATACAATTTGGGTGCATGGTTCTTAATTTCTGCCATGGAAGTCAGTCTTGTTTAGATTTTCTATCTCTTCTTGGGTCAGTTTTGGTAAGCTACATTTTCCTAGAAAAGTATCCACTACCAAGAGTTGTTTCAGAGTTTAATAATATCCAGTTAGAATAATATCCAGTTTGAATGTTATTTTGGTTGCTTGTTTTAATTTTACTGCATTGTGATTAGAAAATGATGTGTATGTTTCTCATTTAGTTTTTTGGTTTTTTGGAATTTGGTTTTTTGGATGCTTTGTAGCCCAGAGCCCATTTCCATAAGTGTTCCATGAGCACTTCAATGGAAGGCCTAGTCTCTGTTTACAGTGTATATAATTTTATATATCTGTGAAGGGGGAGGTTACCTTATTATGTTACATAGGTCTTCTATTTTTTTGTGGGGTTTTTTGGTCTACTGTATCTTCTCTAGATTGAAAGTTAAAAGTCTCCTATGGGGACTTCACTGGTGGTGCAGAGGTTGAGAATCCGCCTGCCAATGCGCATGGGACAAGGGTTCAAGCCCTGGTCTGGGAAGATCCCACATGCTGTGGAACAACTAAGCCTGTGAGCTACAGCTACTGAGCCTGCGCTCTAGAGCCCGTGAGCCACAACTACTGAAGCCCACGTGCCTAGAGGCCGTGCTCCGCAACAAGAGAAGCCACCGCAAGGAGAAGCCTGGGCGCCGCAATGAAGAGTAGCCCCCACTCGCTGCAACTAGAGCCTGCACATAGCAATGAAGACCCAGTGCAGCCAAAAATTAATTAATTAATTAAAAGAAAAGTCTCCTATGAATAGGTTTTATTTCTCTACCAACATAGTTATTGTCTCTTTGTATTTATCCTTTTTTCTCCTATAAATTCTATTTTACTGATACTGTTGTTCTCTTAACTGATACATATATTTTCATTGAGATTTGTACCCTCTAACTTTGTCTCATTTATGCCTTTTGGCCTGAACTCCACCTTGCTTTCTTTGTTAGGTATACAGGTATACCTTTGCCTAACTTTTTACTATTTTTCGGCATTTCTGAGTAAGTTTAAGTGTGTCTTATATACATATACAGCATAGAGTCGGATTTTGTTTTGTGATGCAAAGAAAATTTATTTAGCATGTAAGTTAAACCCATTTACATTTATTGGTATGAGAGATAGGTTTATTTGGGTTTTCGTTTTTGTTTTCGTTTTATAGTTGACATGATTTTTCATTTTGTGGTCACTTTGCTTTTGCCTGTATGTGTAGTTCTGAGATTCAGAAAGTTATTTTAGTGGTTACTTTTATTATTATAACTTTATATTGTACCCTTAGTTCTCTATTGGTTCTCTACTATGAAGTGATAAAATTAGCATGTTTCATCTTCTTTCTTCTTCCCTTCCCTCCCAACCACCTGATTTTAGTAAATAATATTTTACTGTTTACCTTTGCACAGTCAGATATGCTTATCCATGGCTTGATTTATCATCTGTTACAGGTGAGAGGCAATCAGCAAAATTTTTTTTTAATTGGGATATAGTTGTCTTACAATGTTGTGTTAGTTTCTACTGTACAGCAAAGTGGAGTTCCCTGTGCTATACAGCAGATTCTCATTAGTTATCTATTTTATACATATTAGTGTATGTATATGTCAATTGCAATCTCCCAATTCATCCCACCTCCCCTTTCCCTCCTTGGTGTCCATACGTTTGTTCTCTGTCTTTCTGCCTTGCAAAAAGTTTGATCTGTACAATTTTTCTAGATTCCATGTATATGTGTTCATATATGACATTTGTTTTTCTCTTTCTGACTTACTTCATTTTGTATGACAGTCTCTAGGTCCATCCACGCCTCTACAAATGACCCAATTTCTGTCCTTTTTATGGCTGAGTAATATTCCCTTGTGTATATATACCACATCTTCTTTAACCATTCATCTGTTGATAGGCATTTAGGTTGCTTCCATGACCTGGCTATTGTAAATAGTGCTGCAATGAATATTGGGGTGCATATGTCTTTTTGAATTAATGGTTTTCTCTGGGTATATGCCCAGTAGTGGAATTGCTGGGTCATATGGTAATTCTATTTTTAGTTTTTTTAATGAACCTCCATACCGTTCTCCACAGTGGCTGTATCAATTTACATTCCTACCAACAGTGCAAGAGGGTTCCCTTTTCTCCACACCCTCCCCAGCACTAATTGTTTGTAGATTTTTTGGTGATGGCCATTCTGACTGGTGTGAGGTGATACCTCATTGTAGTTTTGATTTGCATTTCTCTAGTAGTTAGTGATGTTGAGCATCTTTTCATATGCGTCTTGGCCATCTATATGTCTTTGGAGAAATGTTTATTTACGTCTTCCGCTCATTTTGGGGGCTATCAGCAAATTTACTCCCATCTCTTGGGTCTCCCTGTACCCCTCTATCTTCAGGACATATACTATTTACATTTTGTTCTGTCACTCTTAATTCCCACGTTTGTTTAAGTCTTAGTTTTGTAGCTAAATGTGTGCAAGGCATGATCATTGGAGATAAATTTGTTACGATTTCTAACTTATCACTTCACTGATTGAAAATTGGCCTTTTTTCAAGGGTTTGATGAAAAAGATGAGTTCATGGGAATAATATCCCCTGAGTGTTATGTTCAGCAGGGTTATTTGTAGTCTTTACCTGAATGACGTCCAACCTCTGGCTCATATTTTCTTTTCTTAGAAATTTTTCTACTGTATCCTGACATCAGTTGTTCTTTGCGAAAATCTGAGGCCAGCCCTTGATTATTAATTTTTCCTCCATAAGTAGTTTGATATTTTTCTCTTTCCAAAGTATTCTCTCTTATTTTTGTAGACCAGTAAGTTTACTAGGATATGTCTTGATATTGACTGTTCTCAAATGGCTTAAAGTTTCATTGCAGGTGGTAATGTATTTAAAGGAAAAAAAAAAAAGGCTGCTCTGCTGGGTTTATCTATTGTTATAGGGCTCAGCTCGTTAGGAAGGGAGTAGATTTAGAGAGACTGTTGATTATTCATACAAAGACTTAAAGCAGTCTCCCCCTGCCCCCAAATAGACTTGTAATTTTTCTTCTAAGTAGGCTTTTTTTTTTTGAGGCAAAACATACGTACAGAGAGTGCACAAATCACAAATGTACAGTTCTGTTAACTTTCAATGAACGTATCTATGTAATCTATACCCAGATCAGGAAGTTGAACATTCCTTACTAGCATCTCTAAGAGCTACCCTTTCAGTTTGTTTACAGTCACTGCTACTGTTCTCTGAGGATAACCTTTTTTTTTTTTCTTTATGGTTATATAGTATTCTAACCATACTTTTCCTGATGGTTAGTTAGGTTGTTTTCAACCTTTTTTCCCCTCCCAGTTGTGGTTAAATACACGTAACTATCAGTGAATGTTATCACAGTGATTGGCTCATTCTTCTATTAATGGACATTTGGATAGTTCCAATTTGGGTTCTTATGGGATGTGCAGGTCTTTTATTTCATCTGATGTATTTATACGTACATTTCTGTTTGGTGTGTATCTAGGAGTGGAATCATTGGGTCGTAGATTGTAGGTGTGTGCAGTTTAGTAAAGCCTGAAAATCAGTTTTCCATAATGGCTGTAACAATTTATATTCCCAGCAGCAGTGAATGAAAGTTGTCTACATTCTCAATATTGTTGGTCCTTTTAACCATTCTGGTGAATTTATGGTGTTCTCTCATATTTTATGTTGTGTAGAGGGAGAATGTGAGAAAACCAAAATCCACTGTAATTTCATATGGAGAAAGTCTGTTTGTTATATCAAAAAGACTGGCTTACTGATTTACTTCATCTTGATTGGCTTAGGTCCAGCCTAAACATGTGAAGGAAGCTTTCAGGTTACTGAATAAATCAATCATCCGTGTAGAAACACCTGATGTCAATCTAGATCAAGACGAAGATGCCCAGATGGAGGTAGATGAGGGCCCAGATGGCATCCATGGTGAGGTGTCTGTTCATGACTGTTCTAGAGTTAGGGACCAAAATGTTCTCTGAGATGTCATGGTAAAAATGCACTTACTGATGGTTGTGAAGTCTATTAGCAAAAGGGGAAAAAATGGATATTGAATTTTATTAACTGTTTCTAAGTTAAAATATAATTACTTGATATAAAATATATATGCTTGAAAGACTGAGAGAAAAAACACCAAAATGGAGACAGTGGACTTAATATTGCAAATGCACTTTCAGATTATGAAATCCTTTTATCTCCCAATCTTCCCATCCCTTCCAAATGGGTTTTTGTCTTCACTGGTAGCATTTATAAACTTTCTAATTTATTTATACAATTACTAAATACTGAGTATAACTATATGGTTATAGTATTAAAATATAAGTATTTATACTTATATATATAAGTATAAATATATTTATATTATTATTAATATTAGTATTAAATTAATTATTTAATCTAATACTATATTATTATTTATATTATATATTTATATAATATATTTATATATATTATATATGTTATATATAATT